>NW_011364450.1:146347-149815 GCF_000735185.1 Notothenia coriiceps | reverse complement strand
GTAAAGTCCAGGAGGTAGAGGGGCGGGGCATAGACAAGGACGCAGTACACTAACAAAAGGGGCGGGACAACAAAGGTGGACAAGGGGAATGGGACCACATGATATAACACGTATCGAGGGAGGACAGGTTACGGTCAAGCAGGAGGTAAGACCTGATTGCATGGTCGGATGAGGTGCCTGGTAGAGTGCATGGAAATTCGAGAACTAGAATCAAGAACAAAAAGGAGTCTTTCTCACAATAACAAAAGGGACAAAACAATGACACAGTTAAGGTTAATTTCAGAAATAAAAAGTCTTGGTGCCGATGGACTCGTCAACTTACTTAACAAACTAAACATAAAGCACAGAACAAAGGGACATGACAAAACTAACATAAAGAATACACTTTCACAATAAGTTTCTTAGACATGACACATAATTACAATTGCTGAATAAAAATGTGAGTTGATTTCCAGTACCCACAACTTTTTACTTTCTAGCTTCCACCATGCATTTTAATAACTACATCATCTCCATGTTGGATTATTATGAAACGAAGAAACTGTCACATTGAATGTGGTTGGAAGCGCTATTGAGAAAATGTTGATCAGCATGTGGGCTGGCACCAGTTCTGCTCAAATCTGTTCGGAACAGAGCGAACACACTTTAAATCGGCAGCATAGGGCCCTGTAGTATCACATTTTCGCAGGTTTTACTCCTCAAACAGCAGGACTCAAATGCAGTTTCAGTTACATGTTGGCGGTGGAGAGATACAGATTTCAGCATTAACTGAGTAGTTTTGATTTGTGGAAATGTGCTCATACCACCAAGGAAGTTTGAATGTTGGCAGTCTGCGCTTCACAAGAGACTCACACATTTTGGGCTCGCTGTGAGCCTAACGAGACGTTAATTGTTTGGTGATAATTTCCTGGGTTATATAATTTGTTGTGTAAGTTGCTGGAGGCAGAATTGTTGGATTTGTACCATGTGTTGCATCCAGAAATCTCTACAGTTCCTTCAAAAGTCTGTGGCGCAACTGTGGCAGGAGAAATTGATGAACACACACATGTAGATACACAAACAAAGCTTTTAGCGTTAGCAGGGTGCTAGTATTTGCTGTATGGTGGTGGGTCAGGCCAAGACAGAGTGTTCCTTCTGAGGTGAGATATCACACAACTGAATCAGATACATAATGTGAGGCTGGGGAAGAAAGATGGAGAGGATAGGACTAAGAAAATTCCACATTCTTCTTATTGTCTGCAATTCCTATGAAAACAAGTATTAGGCTATGTGTTTGTATCACAGCCTTATATCTTATTTCTCAGATTCATATAGCTCCATTGTTGTCCAAAAACTATTCAGAACTCATATAATGTCGTTTTTATTTTTACTCACACCCACATACTATGTCCTGCTGCACCCAAAACCCACCAAATGTGGATTAATGTACTGGTTAAAGTCTTAATTCAGCGTAAAACTAGAAAGCTGTAGGATTGCCAATGACTTAGCATTTAGCATTAAGAGAAACTATATATTCAATTGTGTTTATAGGTATGACGTTTATTTGACTCATAGTTCACAGACCAAACCAGTTTGTTGCCAGTAGGCGCTTTCACACCGGAGTACTTTTTCCAGGAATAGTTCCGATAGTTCCTGGGATTTTGCGTTCACACCAAAAAGATCTGGAACTAGAACTTTTTTTTGCTAACCTTTTTCTCCCCAGGAAAGTCCCTGCTAAAGATCAGGGACTTTCCTGGGGAGAAAAAGGTTCCAATTTCTGAATGGATGGGCGAATTGCAAACCACGCCCCGTAAAACTCGGAAAAGTTTTGTGAAGCTGCCATTGTGTTTGCTCGCATTAGCATTAGCCCAGCGCACCAACGGAGAGAGACTAACTTATGGCAACACAAAATAAAACATGGGAGCGGTGGAGTGATGAGGAGGTGTTGGCACTTCTGGCAATTTACTCGGAAGGCGCTACCCAGCAGCTTCTACTGAAGCCAGTCCCCAACGCCGGGGCACTCCGGGACTTCGGGTGGCAGTATACGCCATGAAGTTGTTTGCGGCCTGCCAGTAAACCCAAAGCAGAAGAAGACGAAGTGACGTCAGCGGCTTCATTTGCGTAATCCTCCCTCAGGGACTTATTCGGTGTGAACTTGATAGACTAGTACAGTTCCAGGGACTAAAGAGTTCGGGTGGAACAAGTACCGGGGGCAAGTACCAGCTAAGTACTTGGTGCGAAAATGGCTAATAGCCGCTTTTACACCAGTGTATACTCACACTCACACACAGACACACACAGACACACACACACACACACACACACACACACACACACACACACACACACACACACACACACACACACACACACACACAGACACACGGACATGTCTAGAAACCCCCTCGTATGTTTGACCCTGTGATCCTGTGTCAATGGACAGACCTCAAACACAGGTCAAACCTACACACAACATACACCCCCACAACTTAAAAAAGTGCTTCAAAACAAGTTTTCCAAGAGCTGAGTTCAGGTGACCAACTCGTATTTACAATAAGCATAAACAAAGCCGCTGTTTAGTACAACTTAGAACATATTTATTGAACAACAAACCAAGGATGACATTCCAGAAATTATATCAGAAATCTAAATATACATGATCCGATAATACAATCTACACCATAGGCCTACAATCTTAAACGTCTGAGTATCCCTGCTCCTTCTGTTATTAGGGTTGTTGGTCTTCTTTAAACAAGGAGCATTATTCAAATCAAATAATAGTTTTTTAAAAGAGCAGAGAAGATTTATCACAGATTATTTTATATCTGCAGGTACACACATAACAATCAAGACACGCTACAAGAGGTAAATAGTCTTCATGACATTTAAGAATTGTACACACTGATCAAAGCCACCTCAACATATTGTACAAAGACCTGCACATACACATATAAGTACAACTACAACATCCCAATATATTTCCTTTAAAACACTTGAATAATTGATAATTTCTCAATAAAAAAAGAGTGAAAGTCTCTGCAGATTTAAGATCAGCTGCAAATATAAGCCAATGATTGATGGTTGTAATTTAAATGCAGATAGCACTTTATAGGGGTACAGATTTATCCATTAGCTCTAAACTGTGGATACATTGTTTTTTGGCAACTTGTTCAACATCCTCCATCAGTGTCCATGATCGTGTTGTCAGCATACATGTGAATTTTTTTACATCTTCACAAACTAATGGGAGATAATTGATATATAACTGAACAGCAGAGGCCCCAGATTAGAGCCTTGTGGCACTCCCAATGAGCATGATTTTAACGGAGAGAGAGCAAGCAGAGAAAAAACACTTTTAGCAGAGGTGGGAAAAGTACTCAGATATTTTACTTGAGTAAAAGTAAAAGTACTCAGGTCTTGTTCTTGAGTAAAAGTAGAAGTACTCAGATCTTGTACTTGAGTAAAAGTAGAAGTACTCAGATCTTGTAA
>NW_011364450.1:142998-146321 GCF_000735185.1 Notothenia coriiceps | reverse complement strand
GTTTAAAAAAGTTATTGTTTAATGTTTTAAGGAGGTGACGCTACTCAGCCAATCAAATCGGTGCAGTCAGCACGATAGATTCAAACACACACACAGAGACGAAGAGGAGAGAAACAGTCGGAGTCATTTCAAATGGCGGAAGGTAGACAGCGAAAACAGAGCATTTAATTACATTTTCTCTTACTGGACCTCTTTCAAATGCAACTGAATACCCCTGCATTATAGCAACAATAATAATAATAATAATAATAACAGCAATAATAATTGGGAGGGGGGGCGCGGCTGTTCTTATGTTCTCTGAGGGGAGGCTCACCTACCCACACTTTGAAAACCCCTGATATAGACGGTTCGGCCACACGAGGCCGACAGGGAAACGTAGAAACGATAACGGGTCCCAAGGTGGATAGACCTGCGGACGCAACGCTCTGGGGGCCAAACAACTCTGTGATTACGCCCTATACCATCATTTCCTGATAACGAAAATACTGACGGGCTGTCAGGAGAGGGGAAGGAAAAGAGAGGCTCCGTGTATTATTATTATTATTATTATATAGAGTCGTTATTCATTTGTTTCAAAGCTCAATAAATAACAAAGAAGACCTTTGACCGGAAGATTTAAACTTTAACGGACATGTTGACCGGCGGAAAAAAATTATAGCGGAAACTCTGTGCCGCACGGTTCCCTCGTCCCTTGGAAGAGGCGGAGAGGTGGGTGTTTTTCATCTGCTGGTGGACTACCGGAGAGATTTATTGCAGGAGCACACGCTTGCCTAGGGGAGGGAGAAAAAGAGCCAGAGCCCTGGCCCCTGCCTCTCCCCACCTCTGCTGCTAAATCCACCGCGGAGAATAAACAGAAGTGCAACCATGTTTTGCTCGTTGTCCTATGCTTGCTCCCCCCCTGTGTTGTCCTTTGCCTGTTCATGTAATGTTCATGTTCAATTTTCTTGTCCAATATGTTGTCTTCTGCCTGTTCACCCCCTTTCTGTACTTTTAATTGTTTTTGTAAGCGACTTTGGGTTATTGAAAAGCGCTATATAAATAAAAGTTATTATTATTATTATTATGTGTGCTCGTGAAGTCTTCTTCGCTGCTTTTGGTGCATTGACATGTTTCTGGTGCCGATTGCGTGTGGACGGAAGACTTTTTTGATATCGAATTTGGTTAGTTTTCGTTACCGTCTCCATGTGGCTAGGGCCGTAATCTAAATGTACTTTATTAATCTCAACCAATACATATAATTTCCATAACCATAGGATTTTGCCTCAAGATAGGACACATTCCTTTTTTTGACCTTTGTTATGGCAGCTTGGAAGGAAGGGAAGGGGATAGAGGGAGGAATGAGGATGAAGTAAACATTTCTGTGAGGAGGAAACGGTGATACACAAGTCAAACCAAGGTGAAACAACTTCTGACAGGCGATTGTTAAAGTGATGCTCTTGTTTCTGTTTCAAATGTTCTTTGAGTATCAAAATCCAACACTGCTCTGTGAGGGACCAAGGTACACATTTTAAGGTTTGAGGTGGGGTGCCACTGTATCACATAACATGGGCTTATCTGACCGATTATGTTTCTTAAAGCTACATTTGTTCACAACTAGGGATGCTCCGTTCGATCGGCCGCTAAAAATGCTGATTGCGAGAACCGATCGCATGACGTAAAATACATTACACTTATCTCTGCGCGACAAAACAAGCTCGCCAAAATGGCTTCACCGGTCTGGCAGTATTTTAAGGTGTCCGAAAATAGAGAGAGAGAGAGAGAGACACTCCCCCCCCGCTCATTTCTCCCGTGTTATTATCCAAAGTTAATGTAAACTTGAATAATGTACTTTATTTGAATGTAATAATTATGTTGTTTTTGGAAGCGCCAGTGAATGAGCCCCATTAACTGAGTTTTAAACATCACTTTAAATGGAAGATCCCCATAGGCCCCGCCCACTCGATCGGATCGGCGATCCGGCGATCGGCCCCAAAATTGGCGATCGGAGCATCCCTATTCACAACACATCATGTCTGGGGAAATGTTGACTTCCTTGCTCTGTTATTTCTAAAATATCCCCTTGTCCATTTGCCCCTGTATTGTCTTCTTTCAATATTCAGTGTGTAGGAAAACCTCAACTATCCTTAGATGTGGGATATTACTCCAAGGTGGGCGGGGTCACTTTTGTCCCTTCTGTTTATCTCCAAGTTATTCACTGCACTCTGCACTGTTAAGATGGCATAGCCCTGAGGGACAAGTGTGAAGAAAATGCATGTCCACGTACACCTAGTTGGATTTGTTTTGGTAATGGCATCAGTGCATTTGTGGTTATCTTACTGAACCACAGAACTATTTGACTGTACCCACAGCATCCCCACAGTTCCTCTGATTAGCTGCAAAACCCACTATAATAAGCTCACTGATTTTTGATTTCAGTTGAATACATCGTACCACTCTATTCCTCACTTTTAACCTCCCCCTGTCCTTCTAGCCTTTTTGTCCTTCTGCAACTATTATAGTATAAGAATAAATCTCATAAAACAATTCAAATAAAAAAAGTTTCCTCGCATCTCATTAAAGATGCAGCATTTCATTATTATAAGAGTATGAGAAAATATACAGGACTGTCTCAGAAAATTAGAATATTGTGATAAAGTTCTTTATTTTCTGTAATGCAATTTAAAAAAAAAATTAAAAAAAATAAAAAATGTCATACATTCTGGATTCATTACAAATCAACTGAAATATTGCAAGCCTTTTATTATTTTAATATTGCTGATTATGGCATACAGCTTAAGAAAACTCAAATATCCTATCTCTAAATATTAGAATATCATGAAAAAGTATACTAGTAGGGTGTTCAACGAATCACTTGAATCGTCTAATTAACTCGAAACACCTGCAAGGGTTTCCTGAGCCTTGAAAAACACTCAGCTTGGTTCAGTAAACTAAATCACAAGTATGGGGAAGACTGCTGATCTGACTGCTGTCCAGAGGACCGTCATTGACACCCTCCATCAGGAGGGTAAGACACAAAAAGAAATTTCTCAAAGAGCAAGCTGTTCACAGAGTGCAGTTTCAAAGCACATCCACAAAAAAGTCTGTTGGAAGGGGGAAATGTGGCAGGAAACGCTGCACAACCAAGAGAGATGACCGCAGCCTTAACAGCATTGTGAAGAAGAGTCGCTTCCAGAATTTGGGGGAGCTTCAAAGACAGTGGACTGAAGCTGGAGTCCAGGTATCAAAAGTCACTGTTCACAGACGTGTCCGGGAAATGGGCTACAATAGCCGTATTCCCATGGTCAAGCCACTTCTGAACTCAAGACAACGGAAGAGGCGTCTGC
>NW_011364450.1:134746-142938 GCF_000735185.1 Notothenia coriiceps | reverse complement strand
CACTACTTTCCTGTAAAATACAGGTCCAGACCACATATACAGGACTGTCTCAGAAAATTAGAATATTGTGATAAAGTTCTTTATTTTCTGTAATGCAATTAAAAAAACAAAAATGTCATACATTCTGGATTCATTACAAATCAACTGAAATATTGCAAGCCTTTTATTATTTTAATATTGCTGATTATGGCATACAGCTTAAGAAAACTCAAATATCCTATCTCTAAATATTAGAATATCATGAAAAAGTATACTAGTAGGGTGTTCAACGAATCACTTGAATCGTCTAATTAACTCGAAACACCTGCAAGGGTTTCCTGAGCCTTGAAAAACCCTCAGCTTGGTTCAGTAAACTAAATCACAAGTATGGGGAAGACTGCTTATCTGACTGCTGTCCAGAGGACCGTCATTGACACCCTCCATCAGGAGGGTAAGACACAAAAAGAAATTTCTCAAAGAGCAAGCTGTTCACAGAGGCAGTTTCAAAGCACATCCACAAAAAGTCTGTTGGAAGGGGGAAATGTGGCAGGAAACGCTGCACAACCAAGAGAGATGACCGCAGCCTTAACAGCATTGTGAAGAAGAGTCGCTTCCAGAATTTGGGGGAGCTTCAAAGACAGTGGACTGAAGCTGGAGTCCAGGTATCAAAAGTCACTGTTCACAGACGTGTCCGGGAAATGGGCTACAATAGCCGTATTCCCATGGTCAAGCCACTTCTGAACTCAAGACAACGGAAGAGGCGTCTGACTTGGGCTAAGGAAAAGAAGCACTGGACAGTTGCACAGTGGTCCAAAGTCCTCTTTTCAGACGAAAGCAAGTTTTGTATTTCATTTGGAAGTCAAGGCGCCAGAGTCTGGAGAAAGGCTGGAGAGGAGCAAAATCCAAGTTGCTTGAAATCCAGTTTGAAGTTCCCACAGTCAGCGATGGTTTGGGGAGCAAGCCAAGTTGCTTGAAATCCAGTTTGAAGTTCCCACAGTCAGCGATGGTTTGGGGAGCCATGTCAGCTGCTGGTGTTGGTCCACTGTGTTTCATCAAGCCCAGAGTAAATGCAGCTGTGTACCAAGAGATTTTAGAGCACTACATGCTTCCGTCTGCTGAAAAGCTCTATGGAGATGAGGAATTCATTTTCCAGCATTCTGGCACCTGCCCACAGTGCCAAAACCACCAGTAACTGGTGTACTGACCATGGCATTACTGTCCTCGATTGGCCTGCAAATTCCCCTGACCTGAACCCCATAGAGAATATGTGGGGTATTGTGAAGAAGAAGCTGAAAGACACCAGACCCAACAATGCTAATGAGCTAAAGGCCGCTATTGAAGCATCCTGGGCATCCATAACACCTCAGCAATGCCACAGGCTGATTGCCTCCATGCCACGCCGCATTGATGCAGTAATCCGTGCAAAAGGATTCCCAACCAAGTACTGAGTGCATTAATGGACATTTTCAAATGTTTGATTGTGTTTTGCTGTTATAAATCTTTTTTTTTTACTTGGTCTGAGGAACTATTCTAATTTTTTGAGATAGGATTTTTGAGTTTTCTTAAGCTGTATGCCATAATCGGCAATATTAAAATAATAAAAGGCTTGCAATATTTCAGTTGATTTGTAATGAATCCAGAATGTATGACATTTTTGTTTTTTTAATTGCATTACAGAAAATAAAGAACTTTATCACAATATTCTAATTTTCTGAGACAGTCCTGTACATTGGTAGATTGGACCCTATATCTGTTTAAATCAACTCTATTATCTTTATCCCCAGGTGTTCAACTTTGACCCAGGGGCGGCTGTCAAGCAGAGGACAGCGGAGGATGTGAAAGCAGATGAAGACGTCACCAAACTCTGCATTCACAAGAGGAAGCTTCTGGCTGTGGCCACGCTGCGCAAGAGCATGGGGACGCATCCCCCTCTGAGGCTCACCAGCCCAGGAGGAGGTACGAGTCAATCGGCTCATTTTAGTCCGAAACATTATTTTGTCCAAGGTGTTGTTTATTGATTTAACTGAAATATACTTTGTTTGGCTTGAAGGTACATCATCTGTGCTCGTTGCGCATTCCACATCTCAACGAGCAATAAGGACTAAGCTCCACGATGGCCTGCTCAACGCTGTCGGCCCAGACTGCAAGAATCCTTTCAAGATGATGATGGCGGCTGGACAGCAGCAGCAGCAGAGGCTGTATCTTCCCCAGGAGATGGGAGGAGCCCAGCAGCCAGAGCTCTACTCTGTGTACGCCCGGCCGCAGAGGCTGGGCAGTGGGGAGCCGGGCCCCAAATCCCCTTACCGGGTTGGGTATGGAGGCATGCTGAGCCCACCTCCCTCCAGTGTTAAGCTGTATGGAGATGGCTCACAGTCTCCGTGTGCAGACTCTTTGGGCAGCCCTGATGGTTTTCAGAGGACCAATCCTTGTGGCTTTCCAGGAGCCGGGAGTCCTGGCTCTGCCTCCATCCATGGAAACGCAAGGACGCCTCTTTCCCCACCCAGTGTAATGCTCCATGGCTCCCCTGCGGGCCAGCTCTCTTGCATCATGACAGGGAGGACTAGCACGCCCCTCTCCCCCACGGCCACTGCCAAAAGCCCTGTCATGAACATGAACATGCCCCGGGGAAACTTCCACCCTGGTATGGATATGCCCCGTGCAGCATTTCACCATAAAACACAGCCCCCTGTGCACCCCGTACAGCCTCCTCCATCCATACCACCATCCTGCGCCCTTCAGAAAAGGCAGTTGACCTTTGAAAAAGACCCATTAGGCATCCTAGACCCCATCCCCAGCAAGCAAGTCAGCAAGCCCCCCATCAATGCCCCACACCCCTCCAACTTCCAGCCTAACATCCACTCTCAGGTACAAATGATGAATGTAAACATACCCCCTCCCGCCATTGTTCCCTTGGCAAGCAACTTACCTTTACCTACAGTGAAGTCGGGGCCTGTGGGGCATGGCGGCCACGTTCAAAGGACTCAACAGGGTGGTCCGACTTCCTCCATGTCCCCCTCCCCGGTCACTTCCCCGGTCCATATGGCAGGACCTGCCCTTGGGAGAATGGAGGCCTCCCCTCATCGCTCACGCTCATCCTCCACCTCATCTGAACATGGGAGCTTTGCAATGCCCTCGGGGCACCAGGGCCCGTGTGGCAACATTAAGGCCCCCCCTCGTTCCCCCAGGTCCGCCATGGGATCTCCAAGGCCAGCCATGCCCTCCAGCCCCTCCACCAACAAAACTGATGCGCACCACCAGTACAAAGACTCCCAGATGCTGCCAGGCATGGGAAACTCCATATGCCCCCAGCAGCACAGCAACCCCATGTACTCACCCACCTCTTCTTCCTCGTCGTCCTCTTCTATGGCGACCCCTAGCGCTTCCCAGAAGGGCCATCCAGGACTCCTGGGGATGCCCCTCAACCAGATTCTCAACCAACAGAACGCCGCTTCCTTCCCCGCCAGCAGCCTCCTGTCAGCCGCAGCCAAAGCACAGCTAGCAAATCAAAACAAACTCAGCGCTGCCGGCAGCAGCCCTGCAGCTGGTGGTGGGGGGGCCGGTTTGGGGGCTGGTGGTAACGGTAATGGAGGAGGTGGCGGACACCCTGGCTCTACGAGCGGCCCTCGAGGCATGGAGGGACACAGCACTTTAAACTCAATGCTCCCGCCAAACTCCACCATGCTGCTCAAATCTCCCGAGGGCCAGAGCGGTCGGGCGGCTCTTAGAGACAAGCTCATGGCCCAGCAGAGGGACCCCATGCGCAAACGGAAGCAGTCATCAGGCAACACTGTCGTAAACCACGACACCAGTAACAACATGGTCTACAACATGCTTAACAAACGAGCCATGGTTGCACCCCACATGGCGGGGCCCAGTGCCACTGATCAGCTGCGAAAAGTGGGCAGACTGGGAAACCTTCCCCAAAACACCTCCATGGCCCAGCTGCTGCAGTCCATGAGCTGCCAGAGCTCTCACAACCATCGTCCAGGACTTAGCCCGGGCCCTCAAGGATCTGCACAGCTGCACTACAACGACAGCACAGGTCTGGTCCCCGCTGGCCCTCAGCAGAACCTCCTGGCTCAGCAGAGGTTGCGGGGTCCTGGAGACGCAATGCAGCACTGTCAGAACATGGACCCCTCTGGGGGCCATCTGGTCCCTCGTCCGAGCCAGTTCCCTGACATGATGGCCCAGATGCACGACGGAATGCCGCTAGGACGCCCTCACAATAACGCCCCCCCACTGTCCCATCCCGGCCCTCACCCCTCGCAGCAGACCCTCCTTCACAGTATGAGGCGGACTAACATGGTGATGCCGCACGAAGGGGGTGATGGAGGCTGTACGCAGAACATCTCTGATACAGGTGAGACATTTTATAATGCACTGTGCTCTATTCAGTAGTTAACCCACAATGTGTACAATTACTGCAAAATGTTTCAATTTTAGATTAGTTAAACTTACTAAAATAACATAGCGGAGGCTTATTATTATATTATGTATTGTCTCTATTTTGTACACGGGTCATATTTTGGATATTTGTATCTCATCCCTAAAATAGTTCCAGTTATTTAAATTAGGCCCGCCTGAATGATATGGCTGCAAGTCCTTTACATTGTTAATTAACATTCAGAATATTTTTCTTTTTTTATAGTTTGGTCTTCAAAATGACAACAAATGTTGTTAAGGGGCATTTCCATTTCCTCATAGGCCAAGGGGATATCTTAAAATGTCAGCCCAATATCAAAAGATATTCATTAAATAATTGCCAACTTTTCTCCTTGGTGGTTAATTTAATGATCCCACTATTTCGTGACAGTAGGGTGCTGTAGTCCAAACTGTCCTCTCGCTGTCTGGAGGGTGTTATAGGCTGGTTGGATGAAGATGTGGTTTCTATGGTTATGAGTGAACTAAAACCAAAGGATTTGTGTGATAGGCCCGGAGCCTGGACAGTGGGGCTCCTGCACTATCTCCGAGCTAATGAGCAGGCCCCTAATCTTTGGAGGCTCGGATAATTGTCAGTCAGCCAGTGTTTCTTTTTGTTTTATTTCTATGCGAGCATCAGTCAATGGTGTAAGAAGATGAAAATGGGATCTGGATCATGCTTTAAGGGAAACAGCCTAGATTGGGCACTCTAAAGAGCTAGCCGGTCGCTATAGTAACGATAGACCATGAATAGAGACCCGAGTGAAGCTTTTGATGAGGGTTTTGGCCTGTGTGTGTGTGTGTTTATGTGTGTCTGTCTATGACTACTTGAGGATTACAGTGTGTGTGCATATGAATGACTTTGTGTGTGTGTTTTTTTTGTGTGTGTCTGCTTGCATTCATGTGAGCGTTTCTTTTGAAAGCATCGCAAGGCCTAGATTTAGTCTGTTTTTCCTTGTCTGAGTTTATGTATTTGTTGTGCATCTGTGTCCACATGTATTTCTAATGGAGATAGCACCAAGGCAGGGGTGAAGGGCCAGTGGAATTGTGTTATCACTCCACCATTGTAACCACTGGCCCAAGAGCATTCGTCCAAAGAAATCGACTAATAATGAAGAAAATTAACACATTTGTTGCCATAGTAATTTATTAACAAACTACATTACTATTTGTACTACAACATTGGAATCATCAGTTCTTCCTCATTTTCCTCAATTGTTCATATTTGGTTTATTAAAATAATTGTATTGTGGTCATTGTTAAAACATTTCTGCTATTATCATTATTATGAGTATATTATTATTTGTATAATGCTGCTTTCTGCTTTTCAGCTCTTTTTTTTCCTACTCATTTTAATGGCTGGTTCATTTTGAAGTCTCACTGCTGAACTCAATATATTGTCTTGGTTGAAAACAACATGACTTTTTGTATGTAAATAATCAATCTAATGTTTGGTTTGCACCCTCTGCTCATGTATTGGTGCTTTGCTACCATTCGTAGGGCCTTAGCACCATTACCTTTTAGTGCCTCTGCAGCATTGATGTACCGTAATTTTCGGACTATAAGGCGCACCTGAATAAAAGCCGCAGCAGCTAAATTGAATGATGTGTACATATATAAGCCGCACTGGACTATAAGCCGCAGGTGTTTTAATGTTTAATTACCATATGTAAGGGTTCGTGCTCAGAGGGGATTGTCGGGAAAGAGATGGCTGTTTGAGGAAGCTCCCATTTATTAACATTTCAACAAACAAGTTGCATATTTGCATAACGTATTCAAGTGTCACCATTTAGTGCAATAGTAGCTACAGAACATGTACTGTGCTGTGTAAACTCTACTGTATCACATAGCGTTTCAGACACACAAACTTTTCAACTTTCAAACTTAAACGGTGCGCTCCCAGCGCACGTACCGGCAGTGATCTACAGCAGTGGTTTTCAACCAGTGGTACGGGGACAAACTGTCTCGCTCTCGTAATGTCTGTCTGTCTTGCTCTCGTTCTGTCTCTCGTACCACTCTCGGTTCCACTTTTACTTTTGCGCGCTACCTGTCTCACTCTTTTCCGGCCTCCAGCTTTTCCTGCTGGAACCCGCTGCTTAAAGTTGTGGGTCCGCGGACCGGCCATAGAGCCCATAGAGTTAAAGGTGGTGGCCGTTAGCTGTACAAATCCATAGATTAGCCGCGCCGTTATATAAGCCGCAGCGTCGAAAAATGGGAAAAAGGCGCGGCTTATAGTCCGAAAATTACGGTAAGTGCCTTACTCAACTGCTTATAGTGCGAAACCAAGTGTCCAAAACCCAAAGATATTGTGTTTGAATTCATGGAAGATACAACAAACAGCACACATAGAGTACTGATTAGCTGGAACCATTTATGTCTAAACAAGTTACATAATGCTGATTGTTATCCTGTCATTGGACTACTGTTGCAACTATTTGCTTAGTTTCTTATCATTTGGACTTTAAAACATTAGAAACAAGATTTAAAGGGCAAACAACATCCAATAAAACCCAAGGAGATCTTCTGTCGGAGTGACAATGCAAAACCTACAGATATTCATTTTATGTATGAAGAAAAGCTCTGAATATTTGCTAATATTCACATTTCAAAAAGCTGGAAGCAATAAAATACTTGGCATTTCTGCTTAAAAATGACTGTACCTATTATCAAAATATTTGCCTAATAATTTCTCTAGACACAGCACTCACCTGACCCCCGTCCCCTTATGTTCTCAATCTAATTCTTATAATCCTGTCTGGGCCCTTTTGCCACTCCAGGGTCCTAGTTGAACCTCCACCTCCTTCAGTGTGTTTGATTTCCCTTGTTACATCTCAGTTGTTGAAGTGTGTACATTGAGATATGATTGAGTTGTGAAGGGTCCATACTGAGCAGTGAGGGGGTTTCTGCTTCCTCTGCTGGGATGCTGAGGTTGAAACTGTATTAACAGACACGCAGCAGAGCAGATCTGACCCCCACGTGGCCCTTTTTTGGAAAAGAGCCTCCTTTCACTGTCTGACGCATGTTCAAAAGGGAGAGGTGAGGGGAATCACTCTCATATCCTGTCTCTGTGCTCGCTGAACCACAGAGGCTCGTGTTTATACACCCTCATATGACTAAGGCAGAGGAGAGACAGAGCAGAAAGAGGGAAGACAGACAGGCCAGGGGAGGCAAAATGTGTTTATTTTTTCGCTACATACTGTATGTAAAGGCAAGATTTGTGGGACAAGTGTGAAGGCAAGGAGGCTTCCTCCTGTGCTGTGTTTAGAGTTGGACATCGTCAGAGCTGCTGCCGTTTGTCTCTGAGTCTGACGGCAAACCAACTCCTCTAAAAGGCTTCAACACCTCAAAGACTGGATTACATTTCATGGAAAATGTCATAAGGTCACCCTGAAATAATAAAATACTAAACCATGGAAATAATTAATATAAAAGTGGGATGTAATGCTTACAAGTGAGATAACTTTGTTTCAATGTGTTGCTCTTTGCAAACAGATTATTACAAAGTAATAGAACAATATTTGAACAGCCTTTGCAAGTCAGTTGAACAACCATTTAAATGAAGTATGGCTCTGTTGGTTTCAAAGATGGATCTGAATGTTTGAAAGACTATGAGCTACTGGTGCTACCTTATCTGTTTACTCTGTGATCAATAAGAAGCTCAAGAGACCTGAGAAAACCTGTTGACCTCTGTAGATCTGACCCTTGACATGACTTGACCTATAGACGACCTCTTATGTGATAAGGACAAACAATAGAACAGTGTGTGAGGGCTGCACGATTTTGGGAAAAAATCT
>NW_011364450.1:112680-134706 GCF_000735185.1 Notothenia coriiceps | reverse complement strand
TATTGCCAGATGCATTGTTCAATTAAGAATGTGAACTACATGTGTGTGTGGTTTTATTCTTTTCATGTTTATACATGTTTGGAGATTACATTTTTTTTTGCCAATTCAATTCCAATGTCTAAAGTATTACATCTTAATGTCTCTTACAACGGGGTCCCTTGCATTGTTTATATTAAAATGATTAGAGTAAAATGATACTAACATTATTCACTGCATTTCTTTCTGGGACATTACATGTATGATATTATAGAAAGATTGTACATCCAGTGTTTCTCACGGGACAATTATTTAACACATTGCACAATTCAAGCAGCCTTTGGAAAATATGTTCTGCTTTATCTCTTCGACTTCCATTCAGGCTTTTGCGAGCACCATACTTTACACAAATAGAAAAAATAACATCTTGTTGTGTGGAAGCAGATCTCTTGTGTGGGCGGCTCGAATAAATGCAATACACTGGAAGGCTGGCTAGTGATTCCCAAGTGAGACAGTTACATTAAAAGCAAAAAGTTGCACATTAGCAATCTGTTGCACCCAAACTAACAGATGGACGTGCTGCCAGATGCGGAGCAGACCGATTAGTTAGAAGGACAGAACACACAAAACAAAAACACATCAAGGCCACAGATGTATCAATGAATGAAGAAAAAGCCCACCAGCAATGTTATGCAGACAAAGCCACGTACAAAATCTTCGAGGCCTAACGCTGTGTTTGGTGTGTGTGTGTGTGTGTGTGTGTGTGTGTGTGTGTGTGTGTGTGTGTGTGTGTGTGTGTGTGTGTGTGTGTGTGTGTGTGTGTGTGGGGCGAATGGAGCAGCTGGTGCGATGCTACGTAGCTGAAGGGCAGCTGTGTGTGTTCTCCTCCTTTCTTTCTTCCCCTCTCTCTCTCTCTCCTCTCTAACACTGAGACCCCCTCCCCCGCTTTACTCCCCACATCCTCCGCTACTGCTATGATATAGTGACGGCTGTTGCCGGGGGAGGTTGCCATAGGAACCGAGTGATGATTGGTGGTGCTGTCCACTGCCGGGAAGCTTGTTGGGGGAGTCGGGTGGGTGGACGAGGGGGGTTACGACGAGGTGATTTTATTCTGCTGGGGGATGGGGGGGTGTGGTCAGCTGGGTGGCAGGAGGTCTAGTGGGGGGGGGTTACAATGAACTTTGGAGTATTTGTTGATGGCAGGAGTGGATAGGGGGGGCTTCAAAGCTTGCTAGCTGTCCAGAAACAGATGGTTAGAGGCTAGTGATAAAAGAGCTTCCATTGCTCTTAAGACCCCCAACATGTCGTCAAAATTAGCTTCAAGTATGAGAAAATCAACAGAGCTTCTCAGAGGCATAACATTTGGTGAGAGAATATTATTTTGTCTCAAGAGCCTGTGAGGGCTTATGTGCCTTTGCCACCATGGACCCTCAACCTAGGAGAGACCCTTTTGATAAGATGAGCTGAGGCAATTCACTTTGCCCCTTCAGAGATTCTCCAAAACACTGATGGGTTTTACAGGGTTCCTGCAGGTTTCACCAACTCATGTAAGACTTTTTACCACTTTGAATAGAATTTAAGACCTATTTCACGGCAAGAAAGTATGAAAGAAGAAATACGTCCCATAATTACTTACAAAGTGAATGTATTCATGTTCAACATAAGAACGATGACTGAACTTAACAGCATAANAATTCAATTCCAATGTCTAAAGCAGGGGTCTCCAACCTTTTTTAGGATGAAAGAGGAGTAAAAGTAGCTCACGACTTGTTTTATTTTTTGAAAGTAGCTCTCATCCTAAAAAAGGTTGGAGACCCCTGCTTTAGACATTGGAATTGAATTGGCAAAAAAAAATGTAATTTCCAAACATGTATAAACATGAAAAGAATAAAACCACACACACACGTAGTTCACATTCTTAATTGAGCAATGCATCTGGCAATAGCGAGGACAGCAAAAATGACCAGTTATGTCCATATATTTAGTATGCTAAGTAGATCTTGAGACAGGATGATTTTAAGACGCCTTTGACTGATATTGTGTCCACGGTGTTGCAGGAAACCCCTCGTCCCTTGGCTGTGGCATGAGCAGTCTGCAGCAACACGTGAACCCAGGCGGAGGGCAGATGTACCAGCAGCAGGTCCACCAGGGCATGCAGCAGGGCCCCCCCCCCCATCCGGCCTACCAGGGGCAGCAGCACTTCTCTGACAACCCCCCCTACACAGACGCGAACAACGCCAACGCCAGCTCCATGGCCTGCCTCTATCAGAACTGCCAGGTGGGAGGATGACATACATTTGGATCTCTGTGACATTTAACATAGTTATACAAAACAACCTCAATCTGTGACCTTGTTAGCTTGTTATCATCTTTTTGTATTTAGTCTTAGTACCTGGGTCAATGACAACTGTTGACATTATAGTTTTTATATTTATCAGCGTCTGGTTTCTGTCTCCCAAGCCATGTTGTTGCTATAGTAACTGTTATTTAAGTAGTCTTATAAGAGTCATCTATAATGTCAAATGTTTTGTCTCCTTGTCGTCTTGTCGTTTTTTTAGTCATACATTTATTGATGAAATTAACCCCGCCCTTGTGCCCAGCAGGGGATGTTGTCGCACCCTCAGTTCAGGGAGGGGCAGCAGCCGCAGGGCGATGGGCTTCCTTCAGGTCCAGCTGGGGGCGACAGGGGCCCTGGAGGCGGCCCCGAGTCGGTGGACGCCATCTACAGAGCTGTGGTTGACGCCGCCAGCAAGGGCATGCACGTCACCATAACAACCACAGTGAGCGGCACCACGCAGGCCAGCCCGGTGCCCGCCCTCAGCGCCATGAGTGCCTTCACCACCTCCATAGGGGAGCCGGTCAACCTCCCCCAAGCAGTGAGCAGCGTCCTGCACCGGCACAAGGACGTGGAGGGGGTCCCGCAGCAGGCCAGGCCCAGGCAGGTGAGGCACGGTCGTGGTCAGAAGGATCCAGGGAAGAGCACCCCAGAGGGTCCGGAGCCAAGTGACTACTTCCGTTCTCCTGGCCGTGGGACCCCCAGGGGGCAGTGGGACGGGGAGCACGGGGGAGGCTTTGACGTTCATAGCAACAACGCCTGGGGAGGGGAGGAGTTTCTGGAATGCTCCACCCAAGTGAGGAGTAGTCCCTGTATGGAGCGCCCCGTCAGCCTGGCCCCCGCTCCCCCCTGCCCCAATGAGGGGTCCAACGACCACGGCTTTCTGGACGACGGCTACCGCTTCAACAACTGCAACCGGACACTCGCCAATTACAAGGAGCGCCTGGAGCAGACGGTGGAGCGCTGCGTGCTCATCAACGGAGCCACCCCCCACTTCAGCAGCCGGGTTTACGGTGACGTCCTAGGCCCCCCGAGGCAGGAGCTGACGGGGGACGACCAGTCTCCCAGCTCGTCCACCAGTCTGGAGGGGCCCCTGGCCACAGCCAAAGACTACAGCCACTACAACGGCCACTTCAACGGCATGGCGCCCAGCCCCTCGGACACAAAGAGCCTGAGCAGCGAGGAGGACCTGCGGCAGCCGGACTCCCCCTCCTCAGAGCTGCTGCACTACCGCTCCAGGACCTTCAACATGGGGGAGCTGGTGTGGGGCCAGCTGAAGGGCTTCCCACCCTGGCCTGCCAAGCTGGCCGGGGACGAACAAGTGCACAGCGCTGCCATGCAGCTCCGGGAGCAGGCCAAGGTGAGAGACCCTCTGTAACCGCATTATTGTACCAGCCAGCTTTCATTTTCAGAGTTAATGTGCAGTGAAGGCGGATCTCAGGCTGAACAATTTAGGCAGCCTTCTGTTCCAATATGTCCATGTTTAAAGGTTTTGTAATTTCTCCATGCAGGTAGAGCCAGAGAAACTAAAAACACTAACTCACCACGACTTGGAGGCCCTCGACCGAGCCACCAAAAGAGGCCTGAAGTGAGTGAACGGCTCCCCCATATGGTAGCTTTAGGTTATAACCATTTTAAACACCAGAGAGAATCAGTGCTGAGACAGGGGGTCTAACTTCTACTTATTATTTTGATGCTGAAATAGCTAGAGGCTCTGGGGGTATTTATCAGTTTGAACTAGTTTACCAGAATACATTTGATCACATGTTTAGATGTTAACTGTTAAAACATGTTACTTGAAGAAGATGCATAAAGATAAGCTTCATGCTTTTTTACAGACAAGTTACAGCCATTAAGCTATTATTGAATAATGGCTGCAGTTAAGCAATAGATCAGATTATTCATTTGTTTGTTATGCGTTGTGCCCTGAAAACCAAATGTTGTTGTCCATGCAGCAACTAAATGTCCCACCAAGAGCAACAACCTCTCTGTCTGCCTGCTTTAGTTTAATGTGATTAATGTAAAATGTTAATGTTCCACAGACCGGGGAAACTGAATAATCATTTGGAAGCTGCTATCCACGAGGCCATGAGTGAGCTGGATAAGATGTCGGGCACGGTGAGTTTGAGAAAATGTAATAATCTGTATCCTCTTGCTTCTCCGTTTCCTGTCCCTATAATGCTTGTTTCCTTGTTCTGTCCCTATAATGTTTGTTTCCTTGTTCTGTCCCTATAATGCTTGTTTCCTTGTTCTGTCCCTATAATGCTTGTTTCCTTGTTCTGTCCCTATAATGTTTGTTTCCTTGTTCTGTCCCTATAATGCTTGTTTCCTTGTTTTGTCCCTAAAATGTTTGTTTCCTTGTTCTGTCCCTATAATGCTTGTTTCCTTGTTCTGTCCCTATAATGTTTGTTTCCTTGTTCTGTCCCTATAATGTTTGTTTCCACCTGCTTCCAGATCCCATCGAGGGATCGTCAGGTGAAACTCCCCAAGCCTAAGAGGAGGAAGATATCCAGATAACATTGAATGTGTCGGCCCAACAACGTCCTCAGGCCTTCGGAGACGTCGTCCGTTCAGCCTTGAAGCGATCTGAGCTCTAACAGGTGCTACATGGACTGTCAGTGGTACATCCATGATATCGACTTGACTCAATGACTGAAGGTGCTGGAACTCCAATCACCAATACAGTTTGAACTGTAGAGAAAAAGAAGAAAAATGAGAAAAACATTGGTTGCAATTTGTCTACAGCTCACTGAATTAACTATTTTTTTCTAGTATAAGATAGTAAAACAAACAAAAAGCTACAAGCATTACCTTACATATTTAAGAAAAATAGACAGTCCAAATATTTCTGATACATTTTCAATATGTATATAGATAATCCTGAAATGTCATGCTATTAAGAATTGTATGTAAATATTGTACAATGTCATGTACAAGCATACCTAATGCACATTTTATCTTTTATTGTACAAAAAGAAAGCAGAAGTGTACCAATGTCTTGGTTTCTATTCAGAAATGCGGCTGCGTACGGCCGCGTGCATAGGATAAATAAGAAAACAGTCTAAAGCTTTTATATGATGAACTGTAAGACGTGCTGTTTTTTTGTTTTTTTTGTAAGGGAACAGCAGTGGAACAGGCATGAGTATACGAGTTCTCCATTATGAGTTCAGTGTTCATTTGCATTGGAGAAAAAAGACACAAAACAGAATGAACTTTACCAGCAGAAAGTGTTCAATGTTCCCCTAAAGCATGATGGGAAATGACGAGCAGCCGGACAAATATTGGTAAATCTCCATCTGCTCCACCAGGAAAATCTTGAAATGTAGAGACTTCTGGTTAGACTGTGTTTATTTGGTTTACCAATCATCGAAACTGACAGACAAAAGAAAGTCTGAAGCGAAAATCCCCCCTCAGCCACTTGTTCAATAGGTGTCATGATTATGGCGCCCTTGCATTTAAAAAAAAAAAAAAAAAACATTTTGGGTGAACCAACATTGATTATTTTTCAAAATGCCAGGTGGTTGAATGGCAACTATTTTAACAATTATCTGTCTTTTTTATTTAAAGAAAAAAAGGGAAAGAATGATCCTAAAATGAATGTTAAGGCTTCTCAAATGTCAAGATTTCCCATAATTCTGTCATATCATTTTTAATTAAATATATTCCATGTATGGGTGGAAAAAAAAGACAGAGAAATTACCAGGATATTCTTTTCTCAGTTTCTTTGCATTTGATAGATTTAACAATAAATAAATAACAATAATGAACACAATAGTTGAAACCCCACTTAATAATGACCTTGACAGTATTTGAACTGTATTAAGACAATACAAGTGAATGCAACATGAAATCAGGACTACAAGTGTCTTTGGGTGGATTTCTCCTTCAACTCCAACCTAGAATCTCGCCTGCATTGATGAATTATGACATTTGGTGGTTGTGATTATGTTCTCATATTTGTACAGTGATTATTTTTTTCACGAGTGTCGTCCTTTGGGCCACATGGATAGCTTAAGTAAAATCACCAGGAACACTAACTCCAGAGCAGTGAAAGCATTTCTCGCATTTAGGGGCCTTGTGTAATTTTTTTTGCTTACTTATGATGTAAATTATTTATGTACAGTACTCCATATTTATTTTAAGCTTTACAAATATGCTAGATGGCAATAATACTACCAAGAGTTGAGAACTCAAGCCTTATATGTGTATATGTATGTTTTCTTAACAGTGAATAGATCATGTGTCCGTTACAAAGTTCCTTTTTATTTAAGAATAGGGATGACAGATAACAGCGAGGCGTTCTGATCTACTTGTTTTTGTTACAAATTGTGTTATAAGTTAAAGGAGGGAAACCGTAACAACGTCTGCCTCCAAGACCATACTATTTATAATATGCACATCTAAAAAGGCAGTGTTTGTGTTGACGCTGCGAAGCAAAATCAGTCTTAATATCGAAAGTGATGCACAGCCACTCCTCCAGATCAAAACCGAGCAACTACAACGTGAAATCTCTCCAGAATGATCAAGTGCAATATACGAATGGATGGCAACAGCTCAAAAACTCTGCGTCTATGATTGTTTGAAACCTTTTCTTTAACTCTGAATTACACAGCAACTTCTTTCAGATGTCCTAACCTAAGAGCAAACAAGTAGTCATTTATTTGTAGCTTTACCTTTTACATGTACTTTCACAACTGTTACTCCCATTTGAATTTGATTGAATTACTTGAACTTATTGCAATGTTTCTGAGGGTAACCCTAAAACCAAATAGAACACTTCTTTGTGAAGAATGTATTTTCTTTCTCAGCCCAGTATAACATCAAAAACACTATTAAAACACATCCACAAGTTGTATAGCCCCGACCAATCCCACTTATGTACTTAAGTTTAATATCATACTCTATGTTCTAAACTAGCCTCGAAGTCAAACTATGTATTACAGCAAAGTCAACAATATAGGCATTTTAATTTGTGTTCAGGAACTGAAGTTGTACTGTATTTTCTCATGAGGTGGATCCCTCGAAACATGTTTGTGAACACTGAAGAATGCAGTGAAAAAGCACTGAATTTGCTTAATGTCAAGATAAAAGACATTGTCAGCCTCTCCGTAATATTCTACGGTTAATATCTCCTTCCTTATTTTTCTTCAGTGTGCACACTTTTGTTTGAGTTTTTTCTCAAATCTGTGGCAAGGGAATCCTCCGGCTGATTTGAAAATGTGACGTTTGGTGTCGAGAACACATGAGCTCTTTCGGTAAAGTTCATTCTGCCTCTCCTCCCTCCCTGTTTTTTTGTGCAATGACATGACGGAGCCCAGTCCGGGAACCCATGTGTTTATGAATCTGTTGGATCAGTTTCATGTTATTTGTGGTCAAGAGTTCAAAGCATTTTTTGTGTTTGAGATGGTATGTGCAGTCTATTTTGTTTCTCCTCCCGCCTGTGATTGTGTGTTGGTGTGCGAGTGTGATTTTTATTTTTAGTTTATTGCTCTTTGAATCTCATTTTCCTCTTTCATCGTCAGTATTTTATTTTTTCAACTTGTAATTCAGTATATATTTTCTCACTAATATATACTTTACAAAAAATAGACGTGAAGTATGATGTGCACTTGATTGCTCTTGTTTATTTTTATTGCATTAATGTGGGCTAGGGATAGTTTGTCAGTCCATTATTTTGAGATTGTTTGGACTTTTTTTAATGGTTTGATGTAAGCAGCATTTTTTTGTAAATATTGTGAAACATTACAGGTCATGCCGTGATGTAACATTTTGAATAATGTTGCACAGATGTTTAAGATATTAAAAACATGGACACTCTTACTTGAATCATTTGCCGTGTATTGCTTATTTGTTTGTCTCCTGATATTTATTATACAGGTTTTTTGTATTCTAAGTATAAAAAAAACCAAAATGAATTAACTTAGTTAAAATTATGATTAATCAAATAGTTTGGAGTTTAAGAGCCATTTTTTAAGTCTTGTTGCACACTGCCCTCTTGTGGGCAAATAGGAACACCTCGGAATACTCTAAGAAAATGACTAGAAATTCGAAATAAAAACACCCTGTAATTGACATTATTTATTGAACAGTATACTAGATAGAATATCCACATTTTAATTTAGTTTTTGTCAAACAAGAAGTATCCCCAATTTGCATCTGATAAAAATACAGATGTTCAAATGTTCCTTGTTTTTCAAAGCACCTGAACTTTCAGCTAGGACCTCTCCTTAATGCTGGCTTGAAAAGTGCCTTCAAAAAAAAATGATTCAATTAAAAAATAATTCAATTAATTCGGCATGTTGGTGAAGATCAGATGATGTGATGTGATCGAAAGCTCTAGAACAGATCTTGCTAAATGGATAGTGTGGTGAGACTGTTTTTAATATTAGGAATGAACTTTAAACCTAAAAATGCAATATGACGGGACACTTTTTATAGCCGTGTTATGTTAGCTAATCACTAGCACAATGTGTGCTAGCATGCTAAACACAACGAAGCTGCATTTAGCTAACAGTTTACAATAGTTTACAGCACTTTCCATGTCTGAATTGGCTCACATCTCACCTTAAATATTAAAGGAGGACCTCCTGTTTCTTGTTTTGTGCAAGTCACTAAAGAATAGTTGTTATAAAACTAGAAGCCAATGATATCTTAATTTCACCTATAAAAGTCATCTTATCTTATCAAGAACTCATTATGTAAATGTTTTCATTGCAGAGTTATATGTATTCCATTATTAATATATAATAAGGGTAATTAAGCATCACTTTAAGGTAGAAACTTGCAAAACTGGGGCTACTTCTGTCATGCTACTGTGCTGTGTTATCGATTACAATAGCATGCATCAAAATGCATTTTGTATTAATAATCTGAATCTGCTAAATAACCAGCGTCCAAAAACATATCGTAGCAAAAGTAAATTAAGAATTCTCTAGCTACTATCTTTCAACCCGCTGTATATGTATGTACAAGAAATTATTGCAGGTTTTCATTGTGCGCGTTCACACGATCAACTCAGTGATGGTGGTGGTGCTGATGCAGGCAGGGCATGGGGGCGCGCCGCGGCACCGTGACAGGAGCGCGCTTCATCGCAAGTCAGGACGCTGCGGCTGTCTCTGCGCATCTCCGAGCTCTGACCGCACACCGGACTCTCCGGATAACACGCACATCAGTCCGCTATTACGCGTCACTGTCACAGTCACCGCTGCAGAGGGAGGCCTGCACGCCCAAGCGAGAGCTCTTTTCCGGGATACAGCGCTGCGGTTGATCCGGTGACTATGGTGCAGCAGAGGAGACATATTGGGCTCGGATGAAGGACGCGTTGCGCATTGGATAAACCGGAAACATCCTGAACTACCCTGTGGTGAGATGTCATCCTATTGTGCAAATAATGTTAATCTCTGTTTTGATGCATTCTGAAGTACATTCAAGGCCTGCTGGTGGTCCCTCAACCACACTTTCTGTGCAAAATCCACTAATCCTCTGTGTGTGTGTGTGTTTGTTTATTTGTTTGTGCCCGCAGTATTGGCCAGGGAGGCGGTGTTAACAGTGCCAGCAGCCATGATGGATGCAGCGGAGTGCGGGGTGAGGGTGATGTGCCGCTTCAGGCCCCTCAACGAGTCCGAGATCAACCGAGGGGACAAATACATCCCCAAATTCAAAGAGGAGGACACAGTGGTCATTACGGCAAGTCTACAAATGCTGTGAAGCTGATTTCGTGTATGTGTGTGTGTGTGGAGCTAAACTACCAACACTGCAGTGATTTAGAGGAGAAAGTCACCTGGAGATCTGCAGGATGGGGGTGCCAAGTGCGCAATAAATCCTGCAGGAGATGTTATGGCAGTCTGAGCATTATATTAAATATTGCACCAAATGATATACATAGACAGTATAAAATCCTCCCTATTCTGTATCAGCAAAGATATGATGTGTTTATGTGTTTGTCGCTACTTTCATGTATTCTAACTTCCGTTAAAGATGTCTTTGTGTGTCTATTTAATTATATAAAGGTTGATGTAATAATACAGAACACTACAGACAGTCAGTACTGTAAACAAAGCACATTTTTAAACATGTACAACTTGGTTAAACATTCCCACTACAGCATGCTGGGCTTCTACCATCAATTATTCAATATTTGATCAGAACATTCATTAAATAACAATCTGTCTTAGCAACTGTGCTTTGGGCATTAACATTTTAGATTAGTTAAATAATATAAAACTGTCTAGAGGGAAAGCGATTACATGGTCAAACAGAATGGAGATTTGATGTGTTTAAAATCTAGTAAAATATTTAGAGAGTATATTCAGAAAGATACAATGTCTGGTAAACACTTTTTAATGTGTTTTATAAGGGATTTCTTAAAGCCAATCAGAACAAATCTCTGCTGTGATGTATTTAGAACTCTCGCACCCAAAAAAATGTGAAAACAACTATTATTTTATGTTTTATATATGATATTTTGCATTGAAATTGACCAAGACAGACATACTGTTAAGTAATATTGGTTTAAGTAATAGTTTAGAGGAGGGGGTCAAAGGTTAGTTGTTGTTCTCTGAATCGAGGAATTTGTCTTTTTTTCCCTCATTATTAAGCCTGTAAAAAAAGTAGTGTTGCATCATTATTCAATAAGCCCCCTTATCCTGATTTAGTTCGATTTTCCATCAAAAAAAGGATGCAGGATACCTAGATGTTGTATCTTTCCCACTTGTCTTTGAACACAACCTTATAGGTATGTCTAAAAAAACAAGAAAATAGACATCATGGCATCCAGATAAAACTCCTACATTGGGATTAGCTCTTAAAATCTGTCAATATTATCTATTAAACGTACTTCCAAGCAAATATTCAGATGCCCGCCCTCCCCCCTCTGAGAATCAGCAGCCCTGCACGTCCTGCGTTATTCATTCTAATGCATTATCCCCAGAAACCCTTCCTTCTGTGAGGACAAACTGCACCATGTCACCTCCATCAATCAAAGTGCAGAGACATGGTGGAGGCTGCTCACTGGAGTCAGGAGTTCCTTTGCTCCAGACTGGGTGCTGCTGAGAGCTGCATTTCACTAAACCAGGGCTTTTACCCCCTCTGACTGTTGGACAAGGGCAGGAGGAATGATGGGTAGTCAGACTGGAAGCATTGACAGCTCAGGACTAGCTGTTTTATAACACCATAGTGAGAGAAACAAACATTTTGCAGTTGGATTTAATCATTATTTTCTAATCTTGTCTGTGAAAATCAGCCATTTTGTATGTATTTGTAACACATACAGTTCCTTGCTGTTTTGCAGTTTTATTCAGTAGAATTGTGATATTAAATCAGTATCCAGTCAATGCAAATGCCAAACATTAAATATGTGCATCTTTATAATTGCTATTCTTTGGTGATGGACACTTACTTGTTTTCTTTGTATTTACAGGGTAAACCGTACGTGTTTGACCGCGTCCTGCCTCCCAACACGGCGCAGGAACAAGTGTACGGCCAGTGTGCCAAGCAGATAGTTAAAGGTAGGATTTAACATTTTTTTTGCACATAGATTTAATCTGTCATTAAAAAAACAAACATATTTATCATAACAGTAAAGAGATATGGCTTGTTATGACTTATTGTCACCTTTTTATTTATTTATTTTGAGTGTTATGTCTGCTTTCAAAGACTTAAAGTGTAGTTTGACTGAAAAATAAATATAAATTACATTTAAACCCAAACAGTTTTGAGTCCTTCACAGCCAGTTTGGAAATCATTAACTATTAAGGATAAGAATGAACTTGAATTAGAATCAACCTTATCTGCTTCTAAACAGTAACTCATGCAAACCAAAAACATAGTTACAAATATCTTAATTGAATCAAAACCGTTTGTTAGTTGTTACTCTTAATAAGCTGTTTTTATAATTATAGTATTTCTCTTAAATATTTACATTTAACTTTATACAGCAAAAGTGATATTGGCTGATATAAAGGTACAAATCTAAAGCCACTTTATTACTAATAGGAGGAAGATAAACACGTAAATAATGGAAGCATAGACGACCTAATATTGGTATGAAATAAATATGTAAAGTAAGCAGTAATAGCAGTAATAGCAGTAATATCAGCAGTAATAGTAGTAGCTTAAGTTTTGTTTATAAACATGATTGTCATATTTTTGCAGCTGTTTTTCATGCCTGTGTTTTCGTGCTTTTGCAGATGTGCTGGGCGGGTACAACGGGACCATCTTCGCCTACGGTCAGACGTCCTCCGGGAAGACACACACCATGGAGGTGAGGCAATACAATACACAAGATACACACAACACAAACAGAAACCTGCCATTAGTCTTCAGATAACCAAAAAGAAAACGTGTGGCAGCAATTCCTTTTATTACAGTGAAGCAATGACCTTTATTTTCTGATGTTTTCATCTCCAATCTAGGGATTAGAGCTCAGCAGGCATTGTATAACAGATTTGTATCAAACATTAAATCCAGGCTCTTATCCTGATGTGAAATGGAGGAATCCGAAGCCTCAAAGCAGAACAGGAGCATTAAATTAGGTTTGAAATGAGTATGTAAAGTAAGCAGCCATAGGAGTGTTATGCAGCATTTGTTCAAGCCTTCCAGCAAGGCAAACTTCACTCAAGTATTTAAATAGCTTTTAAGTTTTTCATTTGAGTGGCATTTTTTTATTTTGTATTTATTTGTTTGTTTGCTTGATTATTTATTTACTTATGAATGAATGTATATATTCATGTATCTGTTAATAGGTACACTGCAATTCAATGAACATCAGTATAAATAAGATAACAAAATAAATAAGATAAAAAATGCTGGTGTTAGCAAACATGCTTATTTACATACCTTAATCCCCAGGCACGTAACAAACAAGGAGACAACATTTAAGCAATAGCTCACGACAGGCCGTGGTATATGGTCATTATATAGTTAAGGGGCGTGGTTCGGCCCGACGTTGGTTAGTTAGTTAGTTAGTTAGTTAGTTTCGTAATGGACGTAATGTAACTTTTTCTCAGACGCGGAGGGATACATGACTTGTGAAAAGTAACTACAATTCTACCCGTGATCTACACTCACTATATCACGGCTAAGAACCAATCAGATTGCTTGATTTGACTTGTCAGTTTTATAAATAAGCAATAGCTCACGACAGGCCGTGGTATATGGTCATTATATGACAGTCAAGGGGCGTGGTTCACAACATACACAAATTGTGCTTCACGTCGGGCCGAACCACGCCCCTTAGCTGTGATATAATGACCATATACCACGGCCTGAAGTGAGCTATTGCTTTTATAAAACGGTTACCAAGTGTGGCAATATGAAAGAAAAATACCCACTCTAATTTAAATAGTTTTTATTAGTAAATAATGATGTTCAAAATAAAATAGAAAGCTTTTGAATGGTGGTACTTTTCCAGTTGGTCTACCTGCTCTTCACGTAGCTCTGCATGTCGTAGTTTAGGTGCTTTCTGGAGATAGGCAATCCACTCCTCCATNATTATTTGGCTGTTTATTTACATTAATGTGTATGTTGCTGTTTATTGTGCAGCCACTGAAAAACTGTCCAGCATCAGTAGGATGGCTTACGTGGTCACTTGTATAGGTTGAGGTTGTTTCTTGGCGTGGCGAGAATATTGCTCCACTTTCTCCGGTCCCCGAGATTGGGCTTCCAGTAGCTCTGGAGAGAGCTTTCGCACCTGTGGCCACTAACGGTCATAATTTCTCTGCTTTGTTTCAAGACCCGCATCAGAAAGATTTTGAATGGCGCTACTTTTCCAGTTGGTCTACCTGCTCTTCACGTAGCTCTGCATGTCGTAGTTTAGGTGCTTTCTGGAGATAGGCAATCCACTCCTCCATAGTAAGGCCACCCCGGAGGTCGAAGTTAACCTTAAATGTTTCCATCTTAAGCTTTGTTAGTTAGTTAGTTAGTTTCGTGACGGGCGTAATGTAACGGTTGTAGC
This sequence comes from Notothenia coriiceps, assembly GCF_000735185.1. Classification (NCBI taxonomy): domain Eukaryota; kingdom Metazoa; phylum Chordata; class Actinopteri; order Perciformes; family Nototheniidae; genus Notothenia; species Notothenia coriiceps. The sequence goes on along the minus strand of NW_011364450.1, from coordinate 120,442 downwards.
TTTTCTCAGACGCGGAGGGATACATGACTTTTGAAAATTAACTACAATTCTACCCGTGATATACGCTCATTATATCACGGCTAAGAACCAATCAGATTATTTGACTTGTCCGTTTTATAATCATTAATATATAAGTGGAAAAATACAGAGTGCAAATGACTTCCTCTCGCAGACTAATCCACAAGGAACGCAGCTTAAATCCTTTTTTTAAATCTCTGATCTCATCTGTAAGAAGTGATGAGAAACTCTTCTTCACTGTCTTTAACTTTACTTTAAATTCCACCTTTTAACCCGGATGTTAAACGTTTTTAAAGCTGCAACATGACACCACATGTCGAGAGTCAATCTGATGTGTTTTGGGAGCCTTTATATTAAACATACACTTGTGTTTTCAGGGCAAACTGCACGACCCCCAGCTGATGGGGATCATCCCTCGCATCGCCAACGACATTTTTGAGCACATCTACTCCATGGACGAGAACCTGGAGTTTCATATTAAGGTAAAGAAATCCAGAAGTTGTTTGACACTCAGAAAACCAAAATCAAGATATGCAAAGCTTTAAGAATGATTCCATACTTGGCTTTTGGGCCGTGATAGTCACACACATCAGCCTAATGTACTGGATTCAAGTAAAGGCTACTAAAATAGAAGTTATTCAAATGAAGCAGACATTTACAGTTTGGAGTTCTTTTTCTGCAGGTTTCTTATTTTGAAATCTACATGGACAAGATCAGAGACCTGCTGGATGGTAAGTAAGACTTTCTATTTCATTTGTTTAAGATTTAAGATGAATTTGAATGATATTTGATCGTATGTCTTTGCAAGAATCCGCATGTGACTTTGGTGCTCCTTGTTCTGTTTGAAGTGTCCAAGACGAACCTCTCTGTGCATGAAGACAAAAACAAAGTGCCCTATGTCAAGGTTTGTGAACTGGACAGCTTCATCTTTGATTTCCTAAAAGCCAGTCATATTATAAATCATGCATTTCATTCATTTGAGACTGTGAAGTAGTAGTGGCTAATGTTAGCACTTTAACTGTAGTCTGGCTGCTGTTAAAGCTAAAGTTAAGGTTAAGGTATACAATTAATTATAATAAACTAAATATATGGTTTTGATACTTTGTTAATGTTCTGTCTACGTCAGGGTTGTACTGAGCGCTTTGTGTCCAGTCCAGAGGAGGTGATGGACGTCATCGACGAGGGCAAAAGCAACCGCCACGTGGCCGTGACTAGTAAGTGTCCTCATACGAGTTCATTAATATAAATACATGTTCGTACTGGAAAATAGGTAAGTAATAGGAAGTATACAATACAACAATGTACATCTAGTATTAAAGTATTTTTCCTGTAGCATGACAAGTTAATTGTACTTATGTAAATACTGTAAGCTTAATACGAGTTTATTGATAATAACATCTTGCTCACAGTTTTTAAATTAAATGTATGTATTTTTAATGTTCTTTCAAATAAGTAAGTCATAGAAAGTTAGTTTAGTAAAAATGGCAATTCAACAATGTACATGTAGTATCGAAGTTAAAGTCTTTTTGGTGGATTTTATTTATGTATAAATACACAAAATAACCAAAACAAATGCAACTGATAAATGGAATAGTCTGTATTGGGTGTGGATGAATAGACATTTCCTGCATGGGTGTTATGCTGTAAAACGAATAAAAGCTACTTAGGTACATAAGTGTAGAAATGTGAAATAGCTGTGAACCAACTTTACATTTCTGCGTTTTTTTAATCTTTCTAGACATGAATGAGCACAGCTCCCGCAGCCACAGCATCTTCCTCATCAACATCAAGCAGGAGAACATGGAGACGGAGAAGAAGCTGTCGGGGAAGCTGTACCTGGTGGACCTGGCTGGCAGCGAGAAGGTAAATCTGAGAGGAATCAGGAGGGTAAAGAAAAATAAAGTAGATGGTCTGATGTCTAACTCTGTGTCCCTGCAGGTCAGTAAGACGGGAGCAGAGGGCGCCGTGCTGGACGAGGCCAAGAACATCAACAAGTCTCTGTCAGCGCTGGGAAACGTGATCTCAGCTCTCGCCGAGGCAACAGTAAGGCTTTTATAGAAACACATGATGTGAGGCTACAATCAACAAAGACAAAATACAAACGTCATAGCATAAGAATTAAAAAAACATTATACATCAACATAAGTATTGCCATGTGATCAAAGCATGTGACTGAAGTGAAACGGAAACTAGGGGATGGAAATGAGTTTACAAGGTGCGAAGAGATGGGTTTTGAGTTTTCTTTTTTTGTTTAATAATCAGAGTATTTCTTTTACATTAAGAGAAACAGTCCTCTCCACATATTTGTGAATTGATAGCGTGGTGTTTATTTCCCAGAAAACCCACGTGCCGTACAGGGACAGTAAGATGACCCGCATCCTGCAGGACTCTCTGGGGGGGAACTGCCGGACCACCATCATCATCTGCTGCTCGCCCTCCGTCTACAACGAGTGTGAGACCAAGTCCACGCTCATGTTCGGACAGAGGTAACAGTAACTGAACATTAAGATACTCGGGGGATCAGAATCTGAATTTAGCCTGGGGGAAAATAGGGTCTTGGCCCTTCTTTTTTTTTACAACAACAGCTGTGCACGTACATGACAACCCAAACAAACAATGCAATACAGCTTTAGATACAAATACAGAAATAATATCAAATATATGTATTTTTAAAACAGTTAGTCAATCAGTCAGTATTCCTTGTCTCTGATTTGAACGTTGCCCCTTTTAGAATTAAATAATTTAAAATATTTATACATAAATATAAGAAGTTAAAGGAAAAACGCGTACTAACAAATATAATAAAATCCAATCAAAATAGGTAAATACATTTAAAGTAAAATTGTGAAATAATAAGATATAATAAAAATAACCACATTTATATAAACAATAGATCTTAAAGTAACCATGTGTACAGTGTACAATATCTACACCAAAAATGTCAAATTACACAAAAGAAAACTGTGACTCATGAGGTATATGTCTGACGTCAGTGCTGAAAACAAACAAGCAGATGGCTGTTAGTTTCCCACTGTGCACTTTAGTTTATTTCTGTGTATGTATCCCTCTGATGGAACTCTCTACACCTTTTTTTATATTGGCCGAGGCTCATTTGTCTTCTAAAACCAAGAGTATTCTAAAATATTGCACTAATTCTAATCTTTATCTAACGTTTTCTTTTTTTTTCACACACTTCATTTATGTTATTAGAATGTACTAAACATGGTAGTTTTAACTTCTGGAAACAAGATAAAGTCACATTTTTCTCATGAATTACATTCTGTATGAGCAGTCTGAGCGTGTGCAAAGAGGAAAATGTGCCCTGAGTTCTGTACCACAGGCACGTGGTTCAAACAGTTGATGTAATAAAAGATGAAGCAGCGATTTACTGCGCACCATCTGCTCTTTTTTTTCAGTTTCAGTCCTAATTAAGATTTCCACAAAGCTAAGAAAGGTTGTAATCTACTGACAAATTCAACCCGTGGATTAATTAAAAGAGGACGAGGAATTAAGGACATTTCTGACATTTTAATGTGTGTCCACTTCTGTGAAAACCTATTGTTTTGTTCTCGTTTTCAAAGCAGATTTTTGACTGTATTCAATGAGAACATCATTATGGTGACATCGAATAAAAGATATCTGATTTTCTGATATTTCATGGATATAAGCAGGGGTGCTCATAACTTTTTTGCCCTGGTTCTCAAAGGAGCACCTGGAGATGTTGCTTGGTGCGCATCCTTAAAATGCCGTCGTCCTCGTGGACGGATTAAAACAATTAAACCTAAATGGCTCGCAAATTGTACTTTGGCGGCCGTTAATATACCTGGGCGTCCCGCCCAAGTAAAGTCTGTGTGGGAAACCCTGCTATCTTACAGTGAAGCGTCCTAAAACCCGGAAGTAAACTCCTTCCGGTTCCTTCGTCAAAAAGCAATGTAATTTCTCCATAGGATTTAGGAAAATAGCTGGAAATAAGGTCTGTGGTTGAAACACATTTAAGAGACGGATCACGTTTTGTTCAGCAGGATAATATCCACATGTCTACCCTACTTTTATAATTTTCGAATCATAAATCTAGTCGCCAGAAGCAGAATGCTAACGTTATGCTATAAAGGAACTACAGCAGGGTCGCTGCTTCAACTTCACGCCAACTTAAGATCCAGATTCAAAACTACAGTTTCAGAATGGTACGAGTTGAAGCGTTTGTTTGAACAGTTTGCAGGAGGCAGGGACTTGCTTTCAAGCAGAACAGGGCAAACAAACTTAGCAGGAGTGTTTACGTGTTCGGTGTAATGACGTAAAACAGCCTCGACAACTACCGTAGTCCTATTCAGCCACTTGGTAACAACCATCGTTTTTCAGACACGTAAACTCTTCAGAAATCACCAGTGGGGTCACTGCTGATGGATTTAATGTCGTAGAACAAAACGTGATCGGTCTCTTCAATGTGTGTCAACAACAGACCTTATTTGGAGCNAAAATGCTAACGTTATGCTATAAACGAACTACAGCAGGGTCGCTGCTTCAACGTCACGCCAATTTAAGATCGATGTTTAAAATTGTACGAGTTGAAGCTTTTGTTTTAACAGTTTGCAAGAGTGCAGGTACTTGCTTTCAAGCAGAACAGGGCAACCTAACTTAGAGGAGTGTTTACGTGTTTGGTGTAATGACGTAAAACAGCCTCGACAACTTCTGTAGTCCTATTCAGCCACTTGGTAACAACCATCGTTTTTCAGACACGTAAACTCTTCAGAAATCACCAGTGGGGTCACTGCTGATGGATTTAATGTCGTAGAACAAAACGTGATCTGTCTCTTCAATGTGTGTCAACAACAGACCTTATTTGGAGCTATTTTCCAAAACCCTATGGAGAAATCCCATTGCTTTTTATCGAAGGAACCGGAAGCGGTAAAATGCTAACTTACTTCCGGGTTTTAGGACGCGTCACTGCACCACTCTATACTAAACGATTCAGGCTATACAGTTAATAGGATAAAAACTGTTTGGGATAATGTATGTTGCCTTCCATCAGATTGACCTCACACTTTTTATGTTGTTTTAGAGCCAAGACCATCAAGAACACGGTGTCTGTGAACCTGGAGCTGACGGCTGAGGAGTGGAAGAAGAAATACGAGCGGGAGAAGGAGAAGAACAAGAACCTGAAAACCATCATCCAGAGGCTGGAGGCCGAGCTCAACCGCTGGAGGAACGGTGAGCGAAAAGCTGCAGATTCAAGAATAAAAACTAAATTCATTGTTTTAGAAAAGTGTTAGTCTATTTCAGGGATGAATACACGTTTTCTCTAAAGTGGTCCTTCATTTAGCGCTCACTTTTCTTTAGTCACTTGCAGATATCTGGTTACTTTACTGTACTTATTTTGAGGTACTTTATACTCCTACTCCACTACATTTAAAAGAGAAATAATGTAATTTGACTCCACTACAATTATTAAACAGCTTTAGCTACTTATAACAAAACTCTTTAAGTCACAAGAGGGTCAAATAATTCAAATATCTGAAATGCTACTTGATGCAACAATATTATCTATAAATGTCTCATATATCAATATAATGATATAAACACATCAAAATCATTTTTTGCACAATAATTACTTTTTATATTTAAGTCTTTGAATGCAGGACTTTTACCTGTAATGTAGTATTTTCGACAAAATGTATTGGTACTTTTACTCAAGTACAGCATCTGAATACTTACATAAACACACTGTGAAGGGAGTTTAAATATCTGTTGTTCTGTTTCTCCTCCTCAATATCGTCCTCTCATGAGACTGCAGTGTCTCCTCCTCGCCCTTTTTCCATGGTAACCGCTCCCTCCCCCTTCTCTTCCCCTTCCTCCTTCTCTCTCTCTCTCTCTGTTTTTTAATTCCTTTGTTTCCCTTGTTCCACTCCCCCTCCTTAGCAACCATTTAGCTTCCACAGCCTCCACCTAAATGTATTGAACACAGAACACACATACACATTATGCTGATGCAGAGTTTCTGCCATGACTCAGCGCTGGCTCCATGCCGAGTCGTTGAAACGCAGCAGCTCCTCAACCCCCCCTCTCCCCCTCCCTCTCTGCTCTCCATCTTCTCATTAGCTAATGACTTTCCTCACAATTAAAACGTCAATAGTAATTACAGCATCGATTCTCCATCCACTGAAGTCACACTGCTTCTAACGGCAACAACAACAACAACAACAACAACAACAACAACAACAACAACAACAACACATAAACACAACCAAAAGGATGATACACATGTGGCTGTGCTGCATGAAATACATACAATCAACTAATAACTGTTTAATAACAAAATAACTCATATTACGCACAGGAGGCAAAACACTTCATGTAGAGTTTGTAGACTGATGCATAAATGTGGAAGAAATGTGCATTTTTACAATGAACACAGTTTATTTTGGACCTAGGCTTTATAAACTAAGTAACTACGTAACCGGTTATTTTTTAAATAACAAATTCTAAATGTAATTCCAATTGTTTTAACAGACAGATAGACACCCACACACACACACAGGCAGATATTTGATTTTCTCCCCCTCTCATCCCCCCAACCACACACCCCTTCAAAAATAAAAGCCCTATAGATTTCCTGTATCCTTACAGGAAGCGCTGGAAGAGGGAAGTATTTTTAAAACAAAAGCCCTAGAATATCACTGTATCCAAACAAGAAGCCTGCTCAGGATAAGGATTTTTTTCTAACACTACTAGAACTAATACTACTACTACTACTACTACTACTACTACTACTACTACTACTACTGCTACTACTACTACTACTGCTGCAGGGCTCGACAGTAACGGTTGCCAGGTTGCCATTGGCAACCATTCAGAAAAAATGTCAACCACTTCTTGGTCTTTGGTTGCCATCTGTGGCAGCCAGTTTTTAACATAAAGAAATAAGGACAGCAAACGGCTAAATGTGCACCCCAAAATAGATAAATGTTAATTATTTGTTGTATTAAGAGTGATATTTAATTATTGTTGTGACCAGTCGGAACCTGATACTTAAGTTGCACGTGCATTGGTGTGATTACGGAGCCAGAAAGAGATGCACGTTTACTCGCGTGCGCTGTGTGCCGTGTGTTTGTTTTACAATGAATGGCGAAGCAAATTAAGTTGTTTGACTGTGGGGTAAAAAGCTCGGCCAACCCGTCAACATCTCAAACGAATGTTCAAAGTGATTCAACTGATAAAGTCTTGGGAGGCGAAACATTCTGCTGCGTTGTGCATTCACTTCCGGTAAAAGTCCCTTCAAAATAAGAGTCCCGATCTTATTACTACCAAAATAAAAGTGCAAAACGAAACTTTACCATAGGAAAATATTGGCATACAAATATAATCACTTCTATAAAAAGGTAACACATTTTAAATATAGTTAGACATATTAAAGGTAATTTACAGCATTAATAATTAATATCTAATTTTTGTCTGTGAATGGTTTTCATTTATTTAACATTAGAAATGTATTAGTCTGGCCAATCCAAGACTTCAATGCTGAAGGGCCAATGGATATATGGTGGGGGTCAGCACAAAGGTCAAGAGAACCCACATTTGAAAGGGAGACAACGGATGACCAAACTAGTGACTTGCTCAATTCATGTTTGAGGGATCTGTGAAGAACAACAGCTGCACTACTTGTATTTAGTATACCAGCAATTGAGGGTGGACAAGTTTACTACCACTTTAGTTTCAAATAATTGTGTTATTACTTATTGTAAAGCAT
>NW_011364450.1:103687-112640 GCF_000735185.1 Notothenia coriiceps | reverse complement strand
CTCTCCCTCTCTCACATTTGATATTTTATTTAACTCTTCAGACACACACACACACACACACACACACACACACACACACACACACACACACACACACACACACACACACACACACACACACACACACACACACACACACAGTAGGGTTTCCTGTCTGCATTTTGCCTGGTGACAAAATACCACTGCAGCTCTCTGCGGGAAACTCCTTCAGACACATCATTCACAACAGGGGCCACACACACACACACACACACACACACACACACACACACACACACACACACACACACACACACACACACACACACACACTGGAATAGTAGTACCTCCAGGCATAGAGACATGAATGTGTTGGTGTGTGTGTGTGTGTGTGTGTGTGTGTGTGTGTGTGTGTGTGTGTGTGTGTGTGTGTGTGTGTGTGTGTGTGTGTGTGTGTGTGTGTTTGGCTTACAGCTCTGTAGTGTTGATTGGTCCTCTGTGGTGTCGTTTCCCTCGGGGAGACCAGCAGGAAGCCCATCAGCGGGATAACGGACACCTCTTCTGGCTGCTCAATTCAAATGATACATCACGTTGTTGTTAATTTTCCTTTTTGTTAAATAAATCTTGAGTTAATGTCATGTGTGGTCTCCTCCCCTCTGTCCTCCCCCTGAGCCGCGCTGTGACATTTAACATTAACGAATCGCAGCACAGAGGAAGCACACAAGTTCCTCCTCAGTGCTCCATGACATTGATGGAGTGTGTGCTTTAAAGTCTGTTAGATTTCAGGGTTGATTTTGTATTCACAGTAGGCCATCTGTAAACAAAGAAAACTAGTAAAAACACAGATCAGAAACGGTCATAAAAAGCCACTACAACTGGAGGACAAATGTTTTTTTGGACAGTTTCTTCTCATGGGTACAAAGATAAGGGCTCAATTTATTCGTAAGTGAATCAGCCAAAATTTAAAGTATTTTGAAAAATGAATAATTTGTTATTGTTTTTTTTATTAATAAATTAAGAATATCAAATGTCCCTCATGTCAATTTCAACGCAGTAAATGCAATAATCTGGTTTTCATAATTTATGTATTATAATTTTCAATAATATTAAAATAATTATATTTAATTGTAACTTCTTTTTGCACATTTTTACTTTTACTCATCAAACTATCATTAATTTATTTGTGTTTTATTAAATATGTTAAAAGGTATTTTTTATTTTATATAAATTCATCTTATTTTATTATAATTTGTTTTATTTGATTCATTTATTTAATTTCATCAAAAATAATCAGTAATTTCCTTGATAAATAAAGTATTCTGATTCTGCTTCACAGTTGGGATTATTGCTGATTTGAATTAAACATCTGTAGATTTTGTACCATTGGCCAGACATAAGCAATTTCAGGTTGGACACCTTTGCCTGTCGGGAAGAATTCAAATAAAAAAAATAGTAAAAGCAGTCAGTTTTGAGGTGAGTTATAAAGCGAGGAAACCAGGTAGAACAGGTCCTGGATTGACTGATGGGTTTCCCGACCTGACAGAGGAGGGATGAGGTCCAGAGGTGAGGGGCCATCTGGTGACTGAGTGTCCCAGACAAGAGGCTCTACAGCAGGCCAGCATCTGGTCACTGCGGCCCCCTGGGCTCCAGCCAGAGGACCGCAGCCAGAAACTGGAGGGAAATCACTGAAATGTCTGAATCTGAGCCCAACTGCTGTGACCATGGATGGAGCTGGTGGAAAGAGACGAGAGGAGGCCAGGACAGATGGACCAGAGGATGGACCTTTTATGGAAGGGTAAAGTAGACCTGAAGTCAGGGGGGGATACATTAAAGGTCCCCTATTATACTGTTTTTCATCAATATATTATAGGTCTCAGATATATACAGAACATGTCTCTGATTGGCTGAAACACCAAACAGATCATTGCAGCATTACCCATAATCCCCTCTGTTTCAGCCCTGTTTCCAAAGTGCTGATTCTCTGTCTGTTGCTTTAGATGAAAATAAGGAGCCCCTCCCCACAATGGTGCTCTAGGAGGAGATTCAGGTGATAAAAACCTTGGTTGCTGATTGGCTAATGGTTACACAAGCCAAAACATCGTTATGACATCATAAAGTGGCCAAAATCTGATCAGCTCATTTTCAGACAGGTTTTTATAGAAATGGATCAGGACAAAAAGAGAGAGAATCTTTGTTCCTGAAACTTTCAGAGTCTCTTTCCACAGAGGGGACACATGTTGATGTAGAAGAGACATGAAGAAGAGGGGACACATGTTGATGTAGAAGAGACATGGAGAAGAGGGGACACATGTTGATGTAGAAGAGACATGGAGAAGAGGGGACACATGTTGATGTAGAAGAGACATGAAGAAGAGGGGACACATGTTGATGTAGAAGAGACATGAAGAAGAGGGGACACATGTTGATGTAGAAGAGACATGAAGAAGAGGGGACACATGTTGATGTAGAAGAGACATGGAGAAGAGGGGACACATGTTGATGTAGAAGAGACACGAGGAAGAGGGGACACATGTTGATGTAGAAGAGACATGAAGAAGAGGGGACACATGTTGATGTAGAAGAGACATGGAGAAGAGGGGACACATGTTGATGTAGAAGAGACATGGAGAAGAGGGGACACATGTTGATGTAGAAGAGACATGAAGAAGAGGGGACACATGGTGATGTAGAAGAGACGTGGAGAAGAGGGGACACATGTTGATGTAGAAGTGACATGAAGAAGAGGGGACACATGTTGATGTAGAAGAGACATGAAGAAGAGGGGACACATGGTGATGTAGAAGAGACATGAAGAAGAGGGGACACATGTTGATGTAGAAGATACATGAAGAAGAGGGGACACATGTTGATGTAGAAGAGACATGAAGAAGAGGGGACACATGTTGATGTAGAAGAGACATGAAGAAGAGGGGACACATGTTGATGTAGAAGAGACATGAAGAAGAGGGGACACATGGTGATGTAGAAGAGACGTGGAGAAGAGGGGACACATGTTGATGTAGAAGAGACATCAACAAATGGATTTTGCAAAATAGGTGACCTTTAAACGGTTAATTTAACTGTTCTGATATCAAATGGTGCACTTCTGGAGGTTTGGTCATAATCCTTATAGACACATTTAGATCATTTCCGAATCAGATTGGAGAACAGTACACTGGGTTTTAAAATCTACACACACAAATTCACCAACTAAGTATTCTTAAGACGTCGGTGTGAGTTGTCAAAAAGAGATTTACAGTTTAATTTCCAGCCGAAGCACTTTGAATGACACTGAAACCACCAAAATGTTTCCACTGAGGGTAAAAAGAAAGTATTAAATGAATCTTGTGCTCCATTAAAGCCACGCAATGCGACCAACTTTTGTTGAACAGCAGCCACAAGTCTTGCAAACACACGTAGTTTGAAGGCATATTGAATTTCCCATGATACCTTTCAGTCAGCAGCTTTATAGCACTGCCATTTTGCACCAGTAATAACAAGCTAATGGTCATACCCGAACAGCAACCAAATGTGTTGAAATAAGATGAATATTAGATTTGTGAAATAAGATGAATATTAGATGTGTAAAGCTAGACTGAAAAAAACAGTTTCATGACGTCAATACGGCCGTCATCATTAAACACAACAACACACCATGATGGGATGGTGACCTGCATCACTCCAATGTTCTCACTCCTAATCATGCACGTAGTAAAATATAAACAAACTTTATCAGACAAGGGTTGGAATCAAAAATGTGTGTAGACAGGTCATGAAAATAGTCAATTAGATTAAAGTGAGACTATTGATTGTGCATTATTGCAGGAACGCAGCTGTTCAAAGGTTACAAAGGTTTTTAACAAAGCAAAGGGACATTTTCTCAGATGTTTGTCATTAGCCGCTTTCACACCACTTTGCCGTACTTAGTGCCAGCACTTACCCCCATGGAACTAAGTACAGATCGCGTTCACACCGGAATAAGTTCCCTGAGGGAAGATTACGCAAATCCACAATGTTCTAATCCACAATGAAGCCGCTGACGTCACTTCTTCTTCTTTTGCTTTGGGTTTACTGGCAGGCCACAAACCACTTCACGGCGTATACTGCCACCCAAAGTCCCCGGCCCGAAGTCCCCGGAGTTGGGGACTGGCTTCAGTAGAAGCTGCTGGGACTCCCAGCAGCTTCTACTGAAGCCTTCCGAGTAAATCGCCAGAACACCGACACCTCCTGATCTCCACCGCTCCCATGTTTTCTTTTGTGTTNTTTGTTATAAATCGCAAACATTGCTTCCGAGTAAATCGCCAGAACGCCGACACCTCCTGATCTCCACCGCTCCCATGTTTTCTTTTGTGTTGCCATAAATTATTCTCTCTCCGTTAGTGTGCGGGGCTAATGCTAATAATGCTAATGCCAGCAAATACAATGGCGGCTTCACAAAACTTTTCTGAGTTTTACGGGGCGTGGTTTGCAATTCGCCCAGCCAATCAGAAATTGGTACTTTTTTCTCCCCAGGATAGTCCCAAGTTCTTGGAACCAAGTTCTCTTTTTGGTGTGAACGCAAAATTCTAGGCACTAACGGAACTAAACGGGAAAAGTACGGGTAAAAGTACTCCGGTGTGAACGCGCCTATTGATGATGTTGACAGAGGTAATTCATGCATTAAAGAGGGCCTATTGTCCTTTTTGGGGTTTTCCTTTCCTCTACTGTGTTATATAGGTTTTTGCATGTGATATAGCGAAGGGGGCGGGACATCTCTAAGCTGTTGACCAATCACAGTAGAGCCGGCCAACTAACTAATCAGAGCAGACTGGGCTCTGGTTTCAGACAGAGGGTGAAAAGAGGTGCTACAGCACAGGCAGTATGAGAAAAATAAAGAGCTTTTTGAACATTAAAGCATGGAGACATGTCCCAAAATACAAATATGAACCTGAAAATTAGCATTAGAGGCCCCTTTAAAGCCACTGGGTTTAAAACTGGACAATATACGATGATGGCGGCCAATGATAGTTGTTTTAAAAAGACATGAAGGTAAAAAGGAACTGCTGTCCACCCACACTACTACTACAAATACTACAACTACTACTACTACTACTACTATTAACATTTACAGTAGGTGTACTGTACGCACACATTCACACAAACACAATGTTAGTGTCAGCTTTAAATAACAGTGAGGAAACAGGTGCAGGATCCCTATTATTAAAGTATTAAGGTGTAAAAAAAACACACCCTTACAAATCTCATGCACCCAGATGTTTTTTACATTTGCTTTAACACATATAGCTGTGGAAATACATGCATGCACAGATTTCCCTTATTATATCTATTTCTATAAATGGAGCGCTAAGATTAGGCAGTAATATAAAGATAAGATACAAACAGGGGCTTGAAAAAACACTTACTGTTGTACACATGGTAATTTAAAGTGCATGTATCCATAGAAACGGATCTTCTGCTTTCAATCAGTCACAGCCACTGGTTAAGCAGGATTAACTTACAACAAAGGAGAAAACGCCACTCTTCTTTAACTCAAAGAAAACTCTCTTTTGTTCTGTTTAGCTGTTAAAGGTTTTGTGACTGTTTTCAATATGGTGGTTGGCTCATAATCCATATAATTCTACACCTACATTTTCGAGTGGAATTTTTTTATTTGGGGGTAAAGTCACCATTTTATTTTGAAGGCCCGATTTTCTAACGCTGCGCATGCAGTCGGCGTTGGACTGGAAGTACTGGAGACCATAAACGGTTTTGAAAACGTCTGTCAAGTAGTGATGATCTTCTCAATAAAACATCTTTGCTGATGTTTTTTCGAGTCTTCTGGCCAATCAGAATCAAGATTGTTGCCGGAAGTCCCCACGGAGAATAACTTTGCGGTAGAACTATTCTTTATACATCCATGGGTAACTTCAGATAAAAATGAACACAATGAAATATGAACCCCGGTTTGATGATTGACAGGTCACAGAACAATGGGGGCTATCTACCCTTACCCACAAAGTAAGTCACACAGACAAGTTCAGCTGTCAGAACAAGTGAAAAACATAACATATTATTAATATGTCGGGTAGCAATAGATTTATTTATTTTCTTCTCAGAGTGTACCAGAATGCGTAGTTTTTATGTTAGTATTTCTAAAAATCTCCTGGGGGACAATCCCCCCAGACCTCCTCCATCATCTCATTAAACCTTTTTTTAAAAGCAATCTTTAGTTCTGTGAAGGAATATAAGGGATATATGCACTGTACTTCACTTTAATTAATATTGTTGCCTGAAAAGCGTATATATTACAGCACGATTTTTTGTTGATTAGATTTGAGTGGTTCAAAATGTTGGGTCGCGATTTATTGACAATTTAAAAAGTGGGTCCCGAGGCGTGACCAGTTGAGAACCACTGTGTTAGAGAGTCCTCAGCTCTTTGTTGTTTTCATGTGGGTGCTATAACATCGCAAATGTCATAAGGAGCACTATGAGGAGTGAGAGGTACCAGATAGTGTCTTCGATTTAGCATACATGTTTCATACTGTTGCATGTTGAGACATCCGGACATGAACCTAAATTAGCATTTATTTGATCAATTATAAATCGAACTTTGACATCTTTGCTTTAGTCTTCCACAACCTCTGTAACAAACATCTGTCTTTTCAGTCAGTTGTGGCTTTTTTAACACAGCAGTAAATGATCGTGGTCGGAGTACAGCCAACGAAAGCAAGTTTTTAAACCAAAACAAGAAGCTGAAAGACACTAAAGTGCAGCTTTACTAAGAGTGTATTCTTCTGTGAAGCAGAGTATAACGACACCAAGACAGCATCACCAAGTCTACAAGGCAAGTTAGAAGTGAAAGTCGATTTTCTTTTATATTTAAGCGAAAGATAAGTGCTATAAGTGCTAACACCTACAGCTACTTACCATTTGTGTTGAATAAACACCACAGCAATCAAACAATGTGAGTTCTTTCTGAACCCCACAGTCAGCCTAACTCATCATTATCACAGCGGCACACACACTTATGTCCAGCTTCTCTTTCACAGTGAAGAGGGACGTTTTACTTTTCCATCAACCAAAGGCTCTCTCCAGTCCATCACTTTGCTCTCTTCCTGCCTCTCCTTCCCTCTCGACCTTTCTCTGAGACCTTTAATCAAAGCGGAGTTACGGCTCCCCGGAGTCGTGGCTAACTACAGAATCACAGCTCCGACAGTGAGGCAGGGATTTGGAGGGTCTCGAAAGTCGGTGTCCTCCTCTTAATCCATACAGCGGCGCTCTGAATAATGCATGCACATCCAGATCCACTCAGGGAGAGAGACGACGGAGCCACTGGTGATTCAGCGTGTGATTTCATTTCAAACACAGCTCTTTAAGACTCGAGTTCTGGAGAAACAAGAGGAAAACATGTCGCTTTCTGTAAATGATGCAGGAGCCCGTCAGTGTGACAAGCGCAGCGAGATGATATGTCACTGCTCTGATGCTGATCTAGTGATGCAGTTATAGGCTTTAAAAGCTAGACTCAGGCTGAGGTTAAAGTACATTTAGTTTATTTAAGCTTAGGACAGGATATTTTGGGTTGTTATGGAAACTTAAAACTACAAAACCATTCAATTTGGGGTGAAGTGTCCCAGGGACACAACGACATGCTGACTGCAGTGGGGTTTGAACCTGTGACCCCCTGATCAGAACACCAACGCACAATCCACTGCGCCACAGGCCTGCCCTGGAACAAAGGACATATGATTCAAATGGAATATCAGTATTAGTATTTTAATTTTCAAAAGTCTATTGGTTTCATTTTGTGCTGTGAACCGATTCAAATATTTAATCGTGATGAATTGTAATTCTTTATCTGTTTTAAATGTACCTTAAAAGGGATATTTTTCAAGTTTGTAATACTCTTATCGACATGTGAGATGACAAATATGATTGCTTTACACAAAATGTATGTATAATCATTATTGCAACAATGTAAAAAAAAATGTCTTCCTTTATTTATCCAGATTGTCCCTTGAGATCATAGGTCTCTTTTTCAAGTGAGACCTGCAAATGTAAATGTAAGTTAAGTTAATTTAAGGTATCGGCCGGCAAGATTTAGCCACAAAATAAGTGCCTTTACTTAAAGACCCTGTGAAGTGTGCACCTGTGCATGATCTGTTATGCTAATACGTATAGTAATGACCAAAATTGTCCATTGGAACCCATATCAAAAGATGTTGGAATAGCAACGAATTTGACGAGTTTTGAATTTGCCGGGGGAATCTGCAGTCGACCTTCGCCTTCGTGGGCGTGGCTTTCGATCTACTGCGTGACGTCACGAGATGGACGCCGCCGCACTGTTTACATTCACCACCGTTCATTTTTTCTCTTTTTCAAAGTCGAATTTCTCATCGTTTTTGAGCTAGTATTTTCCTGGAAAGTGTGTCGGAGTCGACTGGAAGTGATTCCCAAACGAGAAAACCTGACAATGGAGGCGACAGTGAAGAAAGAGGTGAAACGATGCATTGCCGCTGGCTGTAGTAATGTCAAGTCTGCCGAAGTGGCGATGTTTCTGTTCCCAAAAGATGAAGGTGAGCCTGGCTGGTGTCATTGTTTCGTAGATTCGTTCATTGATCATGATAAATAAAGGCCACTGGTCGATTCGAGAGAGAGAGAGAGAAAGAGAGACTGAGAGTTACAGGGTTGTCGTTAGCATCTGGTGCTAGCTCGGAGCTAACGGAGATTAGCTGTTTCAACAATAAGGAGAGGGAGAGTCCTCTCCTGTGGGACTGAGAGAGATAACGTCAGCTCAGGGAGGTAAACTGTAGCCTAAGTTATCTCAGTGGGTTTGGTCATCTATGTAAACAAATATTTCCATCTATGTAATATTAGTTGTATAAAATAGGTTAAGAAATCCTTCCAATGTTTTTTGATTATTGAAATATATGTTTCATATGAGTGTTGAGAGCTGTATCCATAAATCTCTTAATTTTGCCCTCAAAGTGCACCAGAT
>NW_011364450.1:98990-103622 GCF_000735185.1 Notothenia coriiceps | reverse complement strand
ACACCACACACACACACACACCACACACACACCACACCACACACACACACACACACCACAACACACACACACACACACACTACCACACACACACCACACACACAACAACACACACCACACACAACACACACACACACACACAGCCACACACACACCACACACACACACACACCACAGCACACACTGGAGGTGGAACCCGCATCGACCAGGCTACTACCGAGGCTACACGCGAGTCCAGAGAGTCGTCGTCCAACTCGTGGAGCCGCCGAAGAGAAGGAGACGTCGGGCAAGTTCGAGGACCGTCGACTGGGTCGAGGGAGACGTGCCGGCTGTTCGTCGTCGGACGTGTGTGTGTGTTCACCAGGTCGCAACTCGAATGGGGATCTAAGTGTGGCCTAGACAGACACGGTGCAATGTCGAGTCTTCGCCGGATCTTCGGGGAGCCACCACCCGGAAGGCGATTTTTATGCCGCCGGCAAAAGCTGCGCTCCGTAACCGTATCGCGGCCCGTCCTTCACTTAGCCAAGTCTCCGAGCGTCATTAGGGGTTTTATTTGGAGTTAAAATGATGTCTGCGATTTAGAGGAGGCATCGAGAAAGTTTCATCGCTCCGGTCGCGGAGGACGGCAAATATGTCCTTGCACTTTAATATATATATGTATTTAATGACTAGCTAGTTGACCGTAAAAGAATGGTTGATTTGTTGTTGTTCTTGGTGTAGGAACCCTAAGGTACAGAAAATATTGACCCTGGATAGGATGTTTATTAAATTGAAAACAGACATTTGGTTCGCGCCCCAGGTCGCCTGTTTATACGGGTTTAGGGTTTTGTTTTGACGTTCGGGCCCGTCCGTTCGTGCGAGGCCGAAGACTTTTAGCCCGGCGGGGGCCCATACTGCGACATACACACACATAAATGATTTCTTCTTTTTAAACCTTGTTAAATCGGACTACCCTTCAGTTACCGGGCTCATTAACACAGACATTAATGCACATCATGTGAACAGTTTTGCTTTTTTTAAATACTCAATATAAATATTTATTTAATTGTTATATTTTTGACATATTTTATGTTCATATTCCTGATGTTGTTTATGTTCTAACCATCAAACACCAAAGCAAATGCCTTGTATGTGTAAACGTACCTGGCTATAAACTGGATTCTGATTCTTCTATGACAGGGGTGTCAAACTCAATTTCATCGCGGGCCACATTATGGTTGCAACTTTAAGACTATATAAAAATATATATAATAATATATATAAAATAATGTATTATATTACATTATTGCCTCTGCATTGGATTATTATCGGTTTTGGGTCCTAACTTCATAAATAACTATGTGTGAAAGCAGAAGCCTCTTCAGTGTGCATGTCACAAAACAAGATGCATTTTGGGACATGTAGTTTCTGGGGAAAGTGCTTCCGTAAAGCGGCATGTTACCGTATGTGGCCTTGAGTTTGACACCCCTGTTCTATGAAGTCTGTCTAATTTTGTAGGTAAATGTGTTAATTGTACGTGTGTCGGTTACGAATCTGAAACTATCCGGCCCAGTTGAAGGTTTATTTATCCATCCCATCATGTCTCACCCCCCCTCCTCCTCCTCGCCCCCCAGCTGTCGGAGGCGAAGGGGAACGGCTCGGCGGTGGAGGAAGAGTTCACGGTGGCCCGCCTCTTCATCAGCAAGATGAAGTCGGAGGTTAAGTCTCTGGTGAACCGCAGCAAGCAGCTGGAGAGCGCGCAGGCCGACGCTCACCGCAAGATCCAGGCCAACGAGAAGGAGCTGGCTTCCTGTCAGCTGCTCATCTCCCAGGTAACAAGCACCTAGGTAACAGTGGTTGTCTCATGGGTGGTGTTGCGCAAGGATCTGATCCGTGGTTCAGTGATCTCTGGAAGACTTGAATTTTAAGTTTAAGCCTCGCTGTTGCCCTTATTGTCCCAAAGCGGCAGGGAAGTAACATTCTATATATTGCCTTTCTATTAACCAATTACATAACCCTGTCAATCAACCAACCAAGAGGCCTTTCCTGTTTTGAATGCACTTTTACATCATAAGTAAAGATAGTTTTTCTTTTCCCCCAAACTTCTTTTTACTTTTGGATTTGATAAACGTCTAAATCTTGAGTTAAAAAAAAAATACACTTCTTTCATATTTGTCCATATGAAATATAAAACAAGTCATTTTTAGAGTCAAACATCTTATATTTAAGATGTCCCAAAATGATAGTAAAATTCATATTTTAAAATGTTTTGTGATTCCAACTTTTAAACTATTTTAATTGTATTCATATGTAATTGTATTATTCTTGTTTTTCTTTTTGCACAATGTCTTAATGAAATGCAAATAAACTTGCCTTGTCGGTCAAAGTTTGACAAGAGGCCATTTTAGTTTGTAGTACACTTTTAATTCAAACTAAAGATGCGTGGTGCATACTTTATATGCAATTTTCTAAAATATGTTTCATATTCTGTTCGTGGAAACTGGGATCTTGACACTAAAACCTTTTCTTTTCTTTTTTGCCTGTGAAAACATAAAATAATATATTCTGTACGTTTTTGAGCTCACTACTAAATCTCTAGTACTGCTGTTATTTTAGAAATGGCTGCTCTCCTCTATCACTTTTCTCCATTTCTGTTACAGTTCCTGAAAGTCACTGTGGATAAATACTGACCCTTTCTCGTGCTCTGTCTCTGCTCCCCTCTGTGTGAGCAGCACCAAGCCAAGATCAAGTCTCTGACGGACTACATGCAGAACATGGAGCAGAAGAAGAGGCAGCTGGAGGAGAGTCAGGACGCTCTGAGCGAGGAGCTGGCCAAGCTGCAGACCCAGGGTCAGCTCACATGCACTTTACCAACCAGCACACCCTCCTATTCATGCACTTTGAATAACCCAGTTAATGACCTGCAGATTGATTTATGTATAGGGTTAAGGAGATGAGTCTTACCTTGAATGCTTGGAATGTCTCTGTACTCTGTGTAGTGACAATAAGGAATCTAATCTAATATGTACACATCACATGTTGACTAATATTTAATTGTTGGCCCTCAGAGAGAAGACACTCGGGGGAGGAGAAGGAGAAGGAGGACATCGGCAGGCCTGATGGAGACGAGGACATCAAGGTGACCTGGAAGCACATCTGGAAACTAAAAGCAGTCAGATGTTGTTCTATTGGATGAATGTCTCATGTGTCTCTGCAGAAAACACTGGAGGAGCAGCTGGAGCACCACAGGGAGGCTCATCAGAAGCAGCTGGGCCGCCTGAGGGGCGAGATCGACGACAAGCAGAGGATGATGGACGAGCTCGCAGAGTACGGAGACATCACACATCCTCGTTTATGTCCTTTTATTTTGGACACTGACCCCTTTTTTTTTTAGATGATTTCCCCATGCTTTTCTCCGCTTCATTTCCTGTTATCGCTATGCTTTTAAATGTCTGAAGATAATAATACTCCAGGGTAAAGTTACGATTTATTTCCCTTCTCAGTCTGAACGAGGGTCTGCTATTGGAGCAGGGGAGGCTGATGTCAGACTTTGACAAAGTGAAGGCAGAAGAGCAGGAGAAGGATGAGAAGCTGCAGAAACTCATGTAGGCTTCTCACTGCACTTCAAACGACTGATATCAAACTTTATTATTCTTCAAATCTTAATGTAAATGTCTCTGTTTCCTGCAGTGCGATAAATGAGGAGAGGGAGCAGGCCAGAGAGGACCTGAGGGGCCTGGAGGAGACGGTGGTGAGGCATTTTTTTTTTACATTGTATTATTATTAGTCAATTTATTGAACATGTCAGATTTTTTTTTTAATAGTAATTATAACAAAGAGATGTAAAACCAAACAACAACAAAAAACGCTCAAGGTACAATTTTTTTTAAATAAATACATTCTCAAATAGTCTCTGTCATGTTCAACAGGGGCAAGAAGAAGCTTAAAAAAACGTTTCTGGTCCTACCCCATCTAGTGTACATTTTTCTTGAAGATAAAAGATTAGGTCATCGTCGTCATGTTGTAAACAAAAAATAAATAACTTTTACAATGACAAGGAATAACAAGTTTATTATAGTGCAGCCCACAGGCCAATGGTGAACCTTTTTATACAGTAATGTAATTACAAATATATTATATATATTATGTCATAGTCCCAAAAAGTTACAATGACCCTGTAAATAATAATAATAATAATAATAGATTTAATTTATTAGCGCTTTTACAGGTAAAGTCACAAAAAGTCATATCGCATACAAAAAAGGGTTTTAACTACTTCCTAATGAGCATAAAACAGTTTTGTATCTCTCTCAACTATTTGATCTGCAACATTTGGAGTATATTCAAAGTCTTAAAAACACCTTTTAAACACCAGCTAAAGACACATCTTTTTAGGTTAGCTTTTTATTAGCAACCCCTCACTTTAAATGTTCTTTTATGACGCGTTTCCACTGCAGCGCAGAGCTCGCTTTAAGCGTTCCTAGCGGTTCCGAGCCGTGCAGGGCCCGTTTTTGGTTGCGTTTCCACGTGGCCTAGTACCGGCTAGCGGGTCCTAATTCACAGTTTTTCTGGCCCCATGAAATTGTGGTCCTAGGGCCAGGAACAACCAGGCTGAGTCGGGCTGCGTATGCTAAACTAGAGAGAGAATCGCTG
>NW_011364450.1:94694-98920 GCF_000735185.1 Notothenia coriiceps | reverse complement strand
GGTCAGAGCATCCAGTTAATCCCCAAAATAAACTAATTTTACAGACCCTATCCCTCCGTAGTCTTTCAAGTAGGAGGCCAGCGTTCTCCTCCGGTTTACAGGCACTGTGTAAATTATATATATAGAATAATTATGATGATGAATGCATTTTTTTACCACTAAAATACAGCAACACATCTTTGATTAATGTCGTTTATAACTGGAATATTACAATTATTATTAACTTTGTCTGTAAAAAGCAGCCTGTCCAGGAAATATGCCCAAATCAACAAAAACTGCAAGCCGGCAGGCAAGACGCTCCGCTTCTGAGACGCGCCCGGTATGACGCTGTAGGAGGTCGGAACAAAACTGCGGCGCTGCCGTAACGCAGCGCAGACGGACCCGGTTAGTGTGATGGAGACTTCTGAAGCAATGGAGACAGGACTCAGACACATGTGTTTAGCTGGTTCTGAGAGAATCATCTACATTGTGCATAACAACATAAAGCACTATAGCACCGCCAACAGGCAGGAACGGGGAGACAAACCACTCCCCTTTTTGCAGGCAAACTGGGTCAAAGGTGTGGGCCTAGGAAATATTCCCCTAACACTTGGGAAAGTTCTTAAGATGTGAAATGACCTGGAAGTACCTCATGCGTATCATGAAAGTTACAGTGCTTGTTAAGCATTTTACAACTTATAGTGTAACTTGCTTTGTTTTGAACATTCAACACTATAATAATTAAATGCAGTTATATTTTTACTGTAAATGATCAAATAAACTCAACACAAGTGTTTACTGAGTTGTGTTTGGGGTTACTGAAACTGTTAAACATGTTTGAATGGTGATATACACAGTGATAGGTTAAGGACTAACAAGTTAAGGGTATATCGCATAAAATTGTATTTTTTTTAAAATATTTGTATCCAACCATACGGGGATTCACGTGAATTGACACGTGTTGACTGCAGGGTGTGTAAACCATAACCATAAGTTACACATTACTTTTTTACAGCCATTCAGGATGAAGTGTTCAGTGAAAACATTAAAATTGTCCGTGTGCCTCTCCTCACCGTCTTGTGCTGCAGGTCGTCGATCAGCTGCATGTTGCTGTGGTCGCGCTCCTCCACCTCCTGGCTCTTCTGGTCGTAGTTGACGGCCAGCTCCTCCAGGGCCTGCAGCACCTCCTTCACCTCCTCCTTGGCCAGCTCGTTCTCCGCCTGCAGCCGGCACAGCTCCTCCTGGATCTTCTCGTAGTCGCGCCGCGTGGACGCCAGCAGCTGGGGAGAGAAACGGCCACGTTTATATCCCCATAGACTCACACATAAATAGATACAGAGAGACAAACGTTCTTTAGTTCAATCAAAAGGGGACACACCTCTTCCTGGTCAATCATCTGCTCCTTCAGCGTCTCCCCCAGCTGACTGTGTTGGTTGATCTCATCATCCTATAGAAATATTGAGAGTAAATGAAGTCAGTACTTGCAGAATAATCACAACACTACGCCTGTATTATTATAAACTTGTAAGTATTCCAATAAGTGTAATGTTTTTAGAATGACTGTATATTCACTTTACAATCGCTGTATGATCTTGTCAAAACACAAAAAGCTCATATTTATGATTTCCTTTTGGATTGATACTGAAGACTTTATACAGTAGTTAAGTGACATTGATGCAAAACCAGTAGGGGTGGGAATCACCAGGCTCCCCACGATACGATACTATCGCGATACTTAAGCCACGATACGATAGTATTGCAATTCTACGATATGCCAAGAATTGCGATACGATATATTGCGATATATATTTACATCTTTGTTTTGACTAACTTCCTGCCAATCCCACTGACTTTACCCATGGAAGAAAAGATCAGCACCATCTANCATATACTGCGTTAGCTTAGCCAATCTCCATTCAGAGAAACACGCATTTTAAAAGGTTTTTCGCCTGCCGTCTGTCTGCAGACTTGTCAAAGCATTAATTCATGGTTTTTACTAACCGGTATCAGTAAATTAATGCTTTGACAAGTCTGCAGACAGACGGCAGGCGAAAAACCTTTTAAAATGCGTGTTTCTCTGAATGGAGATTGGCTAAGCTAACGCAGTATATGCTCCGACCGTCCACACTCATAACAACGGCCTACAGACATAAATAAACAAGCGACTGTATTCTCCATGACACAGACAGTCTGTGGTTTGTACCTGTTTAACTTTCGTCTAGTTTCTGAACAGATATGAGGAGCTGTGAGCTCTGAAGGCTAACAGCTAACGGCTGTGTTGTTTTTCTGGGGCTCTCATTGAAGATGACGTCACGGCTCCGCCTACACTGCGTTACTATAGTTACTGCCCCAGCCAGTCCTAACGAGGCTTAGCCATATCGAGCGAGGCTGTGTAGTGGAAATGCGCCATTAGTCTTTATTATTTACCTACCTTTATATTGTTTTATTTATTTTATAGGACTTATTTTATTAATCTAACATGCTTCAATAGCAATATTTCTTTTTACGTTGGTCTTTTTTATTTCTTAATCGTTTAACCTTTATGGCATTTTTATTACTATTATCTTGTTATTTGTATTTCTGTTGTAGCGATATATTCACTTGGGTTTTACATTTTATTGTTGCATCGATTCAGTTATCTGTCAGAGAGAAACCATTATTTATTTTATTTGTATTATCATACATTTGACCTCCTTGTGTCTGTTAACCTGATAACATGTTATATTTTGCTGCATAAAGTTCTTAACAAATAATCTGAGGGGAATTTCTTGTTGTTTAGTTTTAACTTGTGATGTGTCATTTTGTAAAGCACTTTGAGCTGCATGTGTTGTATCAAAAGTGCTATATAAATAAAGCTTTATTGTTAAAAAAGTTGAATTCACCACTCTGTATTGATGTGTCTAGTTCCATCCATTTGAGTAATTGTCGTTCTGCTCTCTCTCAGGCCAAAGAGCTTCAGTCTCTCCACAACCTGCGAAAACTCTTCGTTCAGGACCTCACCACGCGGGTTAAGAAGGTACGTCCCCTTCCTCAGGTTCAGTGTCTTTTCTCTGACACTTTTTTTACATCTAACCTGAGTGCTGTTTTTATTTCTCAGAGCGCAGAGTTGGACTGTGAGGAGGGGCTTGGAAATGTGGCCCAGAAACAGAAGATCTCCTTCCTGGAGAACAACCTGGAGCAGCTCACCAAGGTCCACAAGCAGGTAAACTGTACAAGAAAGGAGATTAATAGAACAAGTTTTAATACGAAATGAAAAGGCAAGTGTGCTGGTGTTATTGTTTATTTGGCAGAAATTGAATATACTGTATATATAAAGTATTCTTATCTGTCACCAAAAGGCTAAATGGTGCTAAATTCTGCTCACTTTCCCTGTAAATAAAAAAATAACAACATTTCGCTCTGAAATGTACAACTAGAAATGATATTGATGGATGCTTTATTTATCCCAAAATGGGAAATGATGTTGTCACAGCAGCAGTGTTGTCAAGCATTTACACCAGTTAAAAATATAAAAAGCATTCAATAAGATGATATAATGAAAACAAATTATTCACAACATCAAAGGACTTACTATATGACTGGAGTATCTAAATATAACGGAAATAAATGGAGTACTCTACAGCAGTGGTTCTCAACTGGTGGGTCGCGGACCCGTTTCGAGTGGGTCGCGGATGTTTGAGTGAAGAAAAAAAAATTGGAAAAAAAAAGTTGGAATTTTCTTTTTTGGGGAAAAAGTCAAACTTTTATTTTGAAGGCCCGATTTTCTAACGCTGTGCATGCAGTCGGCGTTGGACTGAAAGTACCGGAGACCATAAACGCCTTTGAAAACTTCTGTCACGTAGTGATCATCTTCTCAATAAAATATCTTTGCTGACGTTTTTTCGAGTCTTCTGGCCAATCAGAATCAAGATTGTTGCCGGAAGTCCCCACGGAGAATAACTCTGCGGTAGAACTCTTCTTTATACATCCATGGGTACAACTTCAGATAAAAATGAACACTTAATGAAATATGACCCCCGGTTTGATGATTGACAGGTCACAGAACAATGGGAGCTATCTACCCTTACCCACAATTTAAAGTAGGTCACACAGACTATCTCCTCTTTGCTCTTCTCTCTTTCGTTCCCCAGACCCCCCTGCTGGGGTTGGGTTTTCAGCATGTGTGCCTTTTTATATAGTTCAGCTTTGATTTCATCATCTCATTAAACCTTTTTTAAAAGCATACTTTAGTTCTGTGAAGGGATATA
>NW_011364450.1:93908-94655 GCF_000735185.1 Notothenia coriiceps | reverse complement strand
GTACAACTTCAGATCAAAATGAACACGTAATGAAATATGACCCCCGGTTTGATGATTGACAGGTCACAGAACAATGGGGGCTATCTACCCTTACCCACAATTTAAAGTAATTCATAAAATATTATTAATATGTCGGGTAGTAATAGATTTATTTATTTTCTTCTCAGAGTGTTCCAGAATGCATAGTTTATGTTAGTATTTCAAAAAATCTCCAGGGGGAGAATCCCCCCCAGATCCCCCTGCTGGGGTTGAGTTTTCAGCATGTGTGCCTTTTTATATAGTTCAGCTTGGATTCCATCATCTCATTAAACCTTTTTTAAAAGCATACTTTTGTTCTGTGAAGGGATATAAGGGATATATGCACTGTACTTCACTTTATTTAATATTGTATGCTGAAAAGCGTATATATTACAGCACGTTTTTTTTGTTGAATAGATTTGAGTGCTTCAAAATGTTGGGTCGCGATGTATTGACCAAGAAAAAAGTGGGTCCCGAGGCCTGACCAGTTGAGAACCACTGATATTTTATAGTCAATCGCGCTCTATTGTTCAAAAAGGTGCTTTATTTTTCTCATCAAAAAAACGATTATAGGTCTGAGTTACTCCAGTCTATCTATTTTGAGTTTGTTTAATGAAAAATATATATGTTTTGAACTGAACATATTTATATCTAATAGAACCAACATATAACCACGTGATTTTAAATTAACATGATTTGTTTACGTTGATGCAAGGGGTGAAACATATT
>NW_011364450.1:91927-93886 GCF_000735185.1 Notothenia coriiceps | reverse complement strand
CCACCACTGCTGGTATGTCAAAAAGAATGGAAGTAAATGCTAAGCATATATATATATATATATATATATATAAATAGTAGGCAACAGTCGACCTATATTCCTAAATAAAAGCAGAGCTGAGTTTCCTCCACTAAAAGGTGAACATATTATTCACTTATCCTCCCTCTCCGTGATTCACACGCGCCGACCATGATGACGGTGAGTGGAGGTGCGGGGACTTCTGACGTCAGACGAGGAGAATGACACGCTCGTCCAATGAGGGGCCGGGGATGTGCAGCGCGAGGACGGACCCGCCGACAGAAGGCTAATAACCATGCCAACCGAGGAATATAGCGCGCGCCGCTGAAAAGGGGGGAGACCCTGGGAGAGAAAAAACACACATGCACGCATAAAGTGAAGGATAACGGACGAGAGAGCTGTTTCCTGCAGGGGGGAAGAAGAAGAAGAAGAAGAAGAAAAACAAGGAGAAGCAGCTGGTAAATTCCTCTCTTGTTGTGTCTCTGTGTGGCGTGGTCTCCCCCTTCTTTCCCTGCCTCCCCCCCCCCGTCTTAGGGACTGCACTGCTGCAGCTGAATGAAACAGATCCAGGTATTTATTGTTCTGTGTTTCGCTAAAACACGCTGAGATGTGAGCTGCAGGATGAGCAGGTGCATGCAAGCAGGGTGTCTGAAATCGGCGAGTAACGGATTACATGTAACGGGATTACGTAATCAGGATACTAGAAAAATGTATTCCCTTACAGTTGCATGAAGAAAAGAAAAAGCGGGTTACGGTTACATTTTAAACAAAAAAGGGGACTACAAGCAGGATTTCGATACGTTTTAAATTTAAAATGTATATATTGTGTAGGGACTGGGAGACGTAGGCCTGCTTGGTTATTCGTTTTCACTTACAGTAGGCTACTTTTAATCTTTATTTTAAATATATTTGTTCAAATGCACTTCATTTATTAAGCAAAAAAACTGTTTAATTAATATATTAAACTAAATCAGCAGACTATTCTGTATCCTAAAAGAGGACACGTTTTTAATCTTAAATATTTAATTTTTTAAGGTCACATTGTTCTGTTATTTTACATTATAAGTACAAAAACATCATATTTATTTTGTATTCATTTGCATGGCATTTGACAGTGAGGTAGTCCAAAGGTAACGGAAAGTAATCCGGGTTATATTTTGTTAATCGAATTATAGGTTATATTTTTTATTTTCATAGGTAACTAGTAATTGTAACGGATAACATTTTTCAAGTTACTCCGGTTTCTGTGGTGCTGAAGCCGGTGACCTTCCCCGGTTTGCAGTCATTGACGGTGAAAGTGAGTGCGTGTTTGCGCGTGCACAGCACCATGAAAGAGAGATGAAAAATAAAGGGGGCGGAGAAAGGGTGTGTGTGTGGAGGCTGAGGTGGGAGTTGTGAGAGAGAGAGAGAGAGAGAGAGAGAGAGAGAGAGAGAGAGAGAGAGAGAGAGGGGAGACATTTTTTTGTGAATGGAGCTCCATCCTCCTGGCATCTCTCGGCTCCTCGGATCTAAAATTAGCCTCGCGCTGGATTTTTTTTTTTTTAATATATATATATGTGTCTGCGTGCGACTGATCCGAATCCGAATTAAAGCAGAGTTCTTATTAATGTAAACGGAGCTCACACGCACGAGACTATAGGACAGCAGCTATATACCGCGCGCGCCGTGCCCCAGGACGTCATGCACCATTTTTAGAGATGCTCTAAAAATAGAAATGTGTTGATGATGGTTCTGACTGTGAGGAAATTCACCTTCTTCAGGATCCGACATCTTCTAGGTAGGACTGAATTAGATTGAAGCTTTGGTGGCTGTTTTATTGTCAGTTGTTTGATTTAATTGTGCATGCTTTGGTCAGAAATGGGGCAAAAATGGAAGGAATATTTCAGAAATGTATGGATTACTTTCCTCTCTTTGTTTGCGTGTCCACCATGGGCGGTTCTA
>NW_011364450.1:77537-91917 GCF_000735185.1 Notothenia coriiceps | reverse complement strand
GGGGGGGGGGGGGTCTTGGACCCAGTGGTGTAAAGTAACTAAGTATATTTACTCAAGTACTGTACTTAAGTCACATGTTGAGGTATTTGTAATCAACTTGAGTATTACCATTTTTTGCTATTTTATACTTCTACTCAACTCCAATTCAGAGGTACATTGTGTACTTTTATTTAATACCTTTACAGATTTTGATTAATTATGTGAAATATACAAGTGTTAAATCAGACTTTAGTTCCACCTGGAGTAAATTCACAAGCTACCCTGCAGTATACAAAGTCATTCAAACTAGCTGCACCTTTACCAGCTTTGACAACACATGATCAATCATTATAAAACATATCATATATATTATTCTGAAATGGACCAATCTGCACAATGACTACTTTTACTGTCGCTACTTGAAGACACAAATGATGTTAGTAAAACAAAAACCAATAATGCTAATTTATGTTAAATCTCGTGCCGTCGTGCTTCGGGTCAAGAGCATATTTGTTTTCATGAATGAATGAACCGATGGATGGATGAAAAATATTTGTTGCCCCTCCATCGAAAAGGGGGATACGCGTTAAAGCCTCCTTTCCTCACCTCCTTTCCTCACCTCCTTTGTTTTGTCCTCGTCTCCTATGCCGTTTGCTCCCCCTTACTCATATCATCACATTCTTTGTTTTGTATCCACAACACCTTAACCCATGTTTTTCATCCTCTCATCTACACATTTTTTTCTTTGATTTCTATCAACCTTTTTCCCCTCACATATTTAAACTTGGCATCTCTTTTGGCTCCGTCGACCATTTCTCCTTTCATTTATCTTGATCGTCTTTTTTTGAAACCCCTCATCTTAGCCTTTTTCTGACCCTGCTCACTTTGACTAACTAACCCTCTCATTCTTCTTTCCCTTTTCCCTCTGGCTTTTTGTTGTGCATATTTTAACATGACCCTTTTCTGAACATTTCCTTCTTACACATCATCGCCTGCAATCCCTCCTTCATTTCCCTCCTTGCTACTGTTTTTCACCTCAATTCTCTCCATCCTTTTTACATTTCTTACCACTTCTTCTCCCCTTTCCCTCTCCTCTTTTCATCACCATCTTTAATACATTCCTTTAGTTGTCACCTCTGAACTCTCCTATTCTTCTTTACTCCCTTGTCTTGTATCCACTCCCCTAACCTTCCTCCTCCTTCCTCTCCCTTTCTCTCCAGCTATGATTCTCTCCCTGGCCGCAGTAGCAGCCATGAGTAGCGGTGGGGGAAGCAGCCTAAACTCCTCCTCCCCCCTCGACCCCTTCGACTCCTCCACCTCCTGGAGCCTCGCCGAGGACCCCTCAAACTCCTCCTCTGAGCCCGTGGTGAGGACCCTGACCCCTGACTTCCAGCCGGCCACCACCGCTGTCGCCATCCAGGAAGTAAACCCGTGGGACATCGCGCTGTGTGTGACCGGGACGCTCATTTCCTGCGAGAACGCTCTGGTGATCGCAGTTCTGTTCTACACGCCGACTCTCCGCGCCCCCATGTTCATTCTGATTGGTTCCCTGGCCGTGGCCGACCTCATGGCCGGTCTGGGCCTCATCTTGAACTTTGTCTTCACGTATCTGATCGACAGCTCCGTGGAGTTCGTGACGCTGCTGTCTGTCGGACTTTTAATCTCCGCTTTCTCCGCGTCCGTGTTCAACATCCTCGCCATCACGGTGGACCGCTACCTGTCGCTGTACAACGCCCTGACCTACCACACGGAGCGCACGGTCACCTTCACCTACCTGATGGTGCTCTTCATCTGGGTGTTGTGCGTGACGCTGGGTTCGCTGCCGGCTCTGGGATGGAACTGTCTCCGAGACGAATCCACGTGCAGCATCCTGCGACCCGTCACCAAAATCAACGCCGTGGCCCTCGCCGTCACCTTCCTGCTCGTCTTCGCCATGATGATGCAGCTCTACCTGCAAATCTGCAAGATCGCCTTCCGCCACGCGCAGCAGATCGCCGTGCAGCACCAGTTCGTGGCCATCTCCACCACCAAAGGGGTCTCCACGCTGTCGGCCATCTTGTGTGCCTTCGGGGCATGCTGGCTGCCGT
Organism: Notothenia coriiceps; assembly: GCF_000735185.1. NCBI lineage: Eukaryota > Metazoa > Chordata > Actinopteri > Perciformes > Nototheniidae > Notothenia > Notothenia coriiceps. Next base: position 89,851 of record NW_011364450.1, on the reverse strand, counting down.
TCGCCATGTACTCCATCGTGGCCAACTCCAGCTACCCGGCCATATACACGTACGCCACGGTGCTCCCGGCCACCTGCTGCTCCGTCATCAACCCCATCATCTACGCTTTCAGAAACCCAGACATCCAGAAGTCGCTGTGGATGGCCTGCTGTGGGTGCTTCCCGTCCAACCTGTCCCTCAGACCCAGGACCTCCAGTGACGTGTAGCACGGGAAGGTTGGTTTTCTGTCTGGCACGATGCTTGACGCTGAGTCAGGGTAGTAGAAGATAGAGCACGAAGATGAGGAGGTTGAAGGCTGTGAGGAAGGAGATTTCCTCGACTCTTCACATCAGGGCGAAACGCACGGCTGGCCACGGTAAACGTGTCACGGGAAGAAGGGTGCGTGGTCAAAAAAAAAGATCATGTTGAGTGACGAAGGTGGCGTGAAACCAACTGCAAAAGCCTGTTTAAGGTATCCTCTTGGTGGCGTCAGGTGACTTTTTCCACTGACCTCTTTCGGTTGAGGCCTACTTCTTAAAAAAGTAGCATATATGTGACGGCAGAATTTAGGCAGAAATGTCCTCAAATCTCCACAGGACCTGAGCTTTTTGGAGCACTGCATGGTTATGCAACCAGAAGGTGTGAAACAGTCTTAAAATACCGGATGTGTTTTCACTGATGTGTTTGAAATTAAGTGGATACAAATACAACGAGCTAAATATACACAACGAATGACCTTGAGTTTTCTCAATGAGCTATCTTTGCCGTCTAGAATATTTCCTCCCCTGAAACATATTTTAACATCGGTGTCCTTGAGCGGATGCAGATTAAAGTAATCAGTGAGTGTATTCACAGATAATGATGTGGTATTATGTGATATTGAAATTAGATGGTGTCCGTGATCATTAGTATTGCTGCCAAGCCCATTTTGACTTTTCCCAATGCCAACAGCACCGTCTGCATTTTGTCAAAGCCACAAACACATCTGAGGAATCCTAACACAGCCTCTCAGAAGAAATCCACTCCTAACATGCAGAGTAAACCGCGCTAGTTTGCTCAAACCTAGAGAGGGATTTCCACATTTAGCCCCGCCGCGTGTTGTCCTTGGTGTGATGAAACCAAATCTGCTCCCCGTCTGAGAAAACAAAACGTGTTTCTTAGCCAGCCGCTGCCTAACTGAAGCAGAGAGAGCACCAAGGACAGCGCCACTGCAGAGCGCTGCTACCCTGGGAAATGCTTTCTGCTGCGGGGGGGAAGAGCGCTGGAAAGTAGGCTACAATGTTCTCTACAACATCTTGAATGTGAGACGGGCGTTTAAAAAGGGCCTTTCCAGCTTTAAAGGAGCGGGATTGCAACACATTCAGAGTCAACGAATGTTTATTTCTTGCATACGTGATGCTTAAATGTGCTTTTAGGATCATCCGCCTCATGCCAGGTGTGTTCCAAACTATGGGAAATCATCCACTATAGCACAACTATGACCCTGTCCTTTCTACCCTTCACCGTTCCCTGGCCTCTCTTCTATCTCAGCAGCAGAAATTATGCATGAGAAAAGCAATGTATGGCCCCATGAGTGCCAGTTAAGCAAGCCTTCCGACATGGGCAAGGTGAAAGCAGCTGACGTTTTTCAGAGGCGAAGGGGGGGGGGGTCGGTGTTTATCTGCATCCGCATAACGCCTTTAGAGACAGCAGCCTAACTTCATTGCCCAATTGATTATCCATTTGCTAGAGCCAAGCACGATCCATATCAAATAGGTCATTTTTCATCTAAGCTGCCCTGTCTGGCTACGGGACTTTTCAAGATGGACTTGCTATAGGTCTGCAAAAAAAAAATTGTTTACATGTTTGCTATGACAAGTCTGTATAAACATGTACACAGAAACTAAGCTAATGCTTTTAAACACGAGCCTCAGATGGTCCAAATTCTCTCTACGCCTTCCATTCTCACTTGCAGCCTGTCAGCAGTTGCTGGATATTGGCTGCACACACACACACACACACACACACACACACACACACACACACACACACACACACACACACAGACCCCTCTGAGGGCTCGGCGGGTTAATGAGAAGCGAGAGAGGCGAGGTGGCGCGGCGTGAAATAGAAACGCCAGGCGAGACGCGCCTTAACGTAACCCCAACACACCCAATCAGGAGGAAGTCATTTCCCACTGAAAAGGGCATCATGTAAGTTGAATCCGGCTAATGTTAATAACGTCTCGGTAATAATAACGCCGGGAATTGGCCCCCGTGTACAGAGAGGGGATTTATTTCCAACCTTGATCTGCATTTAAATGATCCACAGAGGTAGTTCTCACTCCACTCACTAAGCTTTAGCATGCTGCTAATGAACACACGTGGGAGGTGCACTGGCTTTGGGAAAACACTTCGTAGAAACTGTACAGGCTGTCGTTTTAAACTCACCACAGGGAGTCACTTCCAAACTCAACGCTTTCTACCAAATAAACCACAACGATAGACGATAGAGAACACACTCTGAAAATGGCGCTCAGGAGACGCAGGATCTTTTTCTAATAGTGTGCAATGAGACTTAGAGTAGAAGTGTTTTTTATATTTTTCTTGGCAGCAGCAAACAATCAGTTGTTTTTACAGCAGTTGTTAGCAGAGCAACAGCTACTCGTCTGTCGATGACTTTGTTTGAGAAAAGGCAGATTCTCTCGTGTCTTTTTTTGTGTTTTTTGGGCCTTATTGGAACAAAAAGTCCTTCGCAATAACGTCCAAATGTGTTTTGCTGTGTACAAAAAGCCACAATGGAGAAAAAGAGAGGATGATCAAGAGAGGTGGTTAGCGATGAGGGGTTTTAAGTCAAGAGCACATTGTATTTTATTTGATGGGAAATATTAGTTTGCTGGCTGAAAATACATGTTCAGTCAGAAAAGCAACTCATTAAAGTAGGAAGTATCCAATGTCGCAGTTGTTTCACGAGTGTAAGATATATCTAATGTTATGATATCAGTGTAAAACCAAGAATATTTAAAGGTCACAGATGTTAAACGAGTCGACCACCTTCCTCTACCACTCTCTCTTTTTGCTCAATCCCTGCATTGAAGGAACTGCCTCACTGTAAAAGACTTGCATCACATGTTAAGTGAAATTATTTTTGATTTCTCTGAAGCTGAACGATGGATGAGTTCTTTTGGCTAGCTTGGTGAAAGAGAGATAATCAAATGTATTCCACGTAGCATTGTGATGCAGATCTTACTGGCACACAGTTCTCTGGAGGCACAACGATGTGTGAGACGTAGTCACCTGAGTTTGGAGACGCTAGATGGGACGCGGATTATATTTACCGAGGGGTTATGAGATTATGGCGAAACTGAGCTAGCTAGTAGGGCTGCTCAATTAATCATATTTTAATCGCAATTACGATTATGGCTTGCAACGATAACGAAAACAACGAAATTGAAATAAAACGATTATTCTTTTATTATTACAATTTTATTTTAAATACTTGTTTTTTTTTTTTAAGTTGAATTATACTTAAAGTTCAGGGTAATCAACTGTTAAAAACATACTGTTAAAAAAAAATGTCTCCAATAAATGGATGTTTTCAAAGTCAATGAATAATCGCATTTAATAATCGCAATTACAATAATTGACCCAAATAATCGAGATTTTGATTTTTGCCATAATTGAGCAGCCCTACTAGCTAGGCTAATGCTAATGCTAACATAATCGATGTAGATTTCTATTTTATTAAGGGTTCAAAAACTAATTTGATCCAAGTCTGAAGGGAATCATGAGAACGCTAAGTAAAACCACAGATCAGCCATTGTCTGCGTGCTCTGATTGGAAGTTTAAATCCAGCATTGCTCAGCAGGAAGAGTCTGAACAGCTGATCTGAAGTCAGTTATCTCCCCCCTCTGTATTTTTAACATCGTGTCTGACGGTCCCATCTGGCGTGTCCACTCAGTGATGGTTTTAAGAAAGATAACACTCATCTGTGAATATGCCACCCAGTCAACCCTTCCTGGGGCAGGAGTGGAGCGACCACTCACTGTGTGTGTGTGTGTGTGTGTGTGTGTGTGTGNTCAGGCCGTTGTGTCCTTGGGCAAGACACTTCACCCGAATTTGCTCCTGTGGGTATTGTCCACAGTACATGTATAATATCAATGTGTACTTGTAAAAGCGCCTCGATGACTTTGAGGTGTGAAGATGGGCGGTGTGGCGCAGTGCATTGATCAAGGGGGTGAAACCCGCCGCCGCTGCGTCTGTAAAGCCGTTGTGTCCTTGGGCAAGACACTTCACCTGAACTTGCTCCTGTGGGTATTGTCCACAGTAGATGACCATTACATGTATGTATGATCTGTATATGTAATGTGTATTTGTAAAGCGCTTTGAGTCATTGATAAAGCGCTATAATAAATATAAGGATTATTATTATTATTATTAATACAAAATGGAAAGTACCTCAAAATGTGTTCTGCAGAACTTGATTGTGTTCTTCCCCTCAGCTGGTCCGAGACAACGCAGACCTGCGCTGCGAGCTGCCCAAACTGGAGAAGCGTCTGCGGGCCACGGCGGAGCGCGTCAAAGCTCTGGAGAACGCCCTGAAGGACGCCAAGGAGAGCTCCATGAGGGACCGCAAGCGCTACCAGCAGGAGGTGGACCGCATCAAGGAGGCGGTGCGCGCCAAGAACATGGCGAGGAGGGGCTTCTCCGCCCAGATCGGTGAGCGGAGGCACACCCACCACTTTGATAGAGGAGAACATGTGAGATACATGTCACTGAATGTCTCTCTCTGTCCCTTAGCTAAGCCCATCAGACCAGGCCATCACCCTCTGTCCTCCCCCATCAGCAGCTCTATCAGAGTCAACCACTGAAGCCAACAGCAACCCAACACTGTGAGTACTCATTCTGGAACTCGCAGGAAACTTTTTGTTGACTGTTTTTAAATGTAATTGAATGTGTTAAAGGTGTCCTATCATGCAAAATGCACTTTTTGATGTCTTTTATACATAAATGTGTGTCAGGGAACTCACAAAAACATTTGTAAATAATACAATTCTAATCTATTTTATTGTCCTCCAGTTGGACATGGAAATACAAATATCAATCAGGCTTAAATCAAAGTGATGTTCTCTGTTTTACATCTGTTTTTAATTGGATATCAGGATTGTTTCTCAATCTTATTTCTTTTCAAATTCTCTGTAGAGTTAACATGTTTTTTTACGCATACATTTGGTATACAAATACATTTCTCTTTGCTTTTATGGATATAAAGATGTATTAAAAAGACAGGTATACAAACAAATGTACTTATAATTCTTGTGCTTCCTGCAGACAGACCCCTAACGACTGAAGCATGCCCACCACCTCAACTGGAAACAAGCCCCGCCCCTCCTGCTGGAGCACCAGTGGGAGGCCATCACCGCATCCTTCCTGTATATACTGATATTTGACGTCAACATGTTTCATCTGCTGAATGTAGGTACCAGAGGAACAGTCCTGCTTTATCTTTTAGGATCAATCAAAAGCAATTGTCTCCTCATCACAGATTTGTATCATAATTGTGCATTTTGTTGCTTAATCACAACTATTTAAACGAGGCCCTTTGTGGAGGATTGAGAAGTGTAGCAGGTTGCAATATTTTCCTTATGATCGTGAGTTTGTACAGCTTTCCAAAGCTTAAAGAGCCAGACGGAACAGGAAGATATTTAGGCTTTTAAATGAATCTTTAGCCAGCATTTATTCATTTAGAGGAATAGTTTGACATTTTGGAAGTGTGTTCAATCAATATTAGGCACTCTTTTCATTATAGCAAATACAAACATCTCCCAAAAGGTCAAACTGTTCCTTTAAGAATAACATGTCTTTGTTGAGCAGTCGATGCCATTGAAGGTAACAGCTAAAGCTATATAAAGAAATTGATTACAGCCACTTTGTACAGGCAAAATCACAGCTCGTTAAAGTGTGTGTTCAAATATTTCCCCCCTCCAAAAGTTGTATTTATAAACTAACACTTACTAGCTATACTAATACCTTGTGTTTTGGGGCATTTTTGACATTTCCAAAGTTACTTTTACTACTTCTGTCCCCCGCTGAGAATGAAGTGAGAAAGTTATAGTGATTCTGTCAGGGACACTTTATTAACAATCTTTATTTTTTTTGACAAAGCGTCTTGTAAGCTCCTGATCAGACAATCAGAGATCTTAGTACGCAGAGTTAATGACAGATTGATGAATATCCCTTAAAAAAGGCCAATAGGAAGTAGACTTTTGAAACTAATTTAATCCCAACACCCGCTCTCTGTAACGTTACGTGACACCGTTTCTTTACGTGACCTCGTTATGTAACGCCGTTTTCGTTAGGTAACGTTTTAAATATTTTCACATGTATCTCGGCTTATTTGTTGTTTAAAGTGAGCTGGAGAATAACTGAATGTAACTGCATGGATTAGAGCTTGTGTTAGGCATGCTCAGGGAGGACCAACTGGACATTTGTATGCAGCGTGCATTGAACTCATCACGATGACATTTTGTTTGTTTGACTGTGGCATCTTATCTACTGATGCAATTCAATAAAGGTATATATATCTATTTCACTTTTACCATTGTTTTTTTTGTCCAAATAAAATGACAGACTTTGAAATAACCTTGTCATGATATAATCTTTATTCCCATATATTTCCTCTGTAACATTGCACATTATCATCAGTTTAGACAGAACAGACAGATGGGGTATTTTGGTCAGATCACAATAAAAGGAATAGAAAGAATCAATAAATAATAGAAAAATCTTCTCCACACAATCACATATAAAGTTCTACATATTGAGTACAACAATGTAACAGGACAGTTAAACCATTGTTTCTGTACAAATAGATTTTCACATATTTCACATACTTTATGAGATTACTGCACCAACATACAGAAAGCACGAGGTTACAGACGTACCCCCGGTTCTCTGAGTCTTTAAAGGTTCCCAACAGTGACCATGATTATTAATGTTATGAAGCCAACAAACTGCACATTTTTTACCGCAGAGAAAAATGAAATCAGTTGACTTTAACAAACACTCTGGTAAACAACAAAGTGAGGGCTGGGTTTTTCTCGAATAGCACCTTTTGACTGATAATGCAGATAAACGTTAACTATTCCTTTAATTGTTTTCACTTCTTTCTGCACATTTACAGCCAATGTAACAAGTGTTTTGAGATCGTATCGTCAAAGTTTATTGCACTTAATGTAGTTAGGATAAAAACGTAATGACAAGTTCACGAAAAATATTAAATTACAGAGCTCTAGCTATAACTACACTTTTTGATGACACGTCAAAACGACAGTGAATCAACTGGACAGAGACAAGGAGACTTAAATAGCGTAAAGCAAGCTATTTTTGCACCAACTGTTTTTTTTATTTACATTTGCACCAGCAAATAAAGATATAAAAAAAATACTAGCTTGACCAGGAGCTACACAAAAAGATAGCTTTATTTGAATATTAGCAAAAATGTTTAATTGAATTTAATACTGGATATTACGGCAGAAATCAGCACGAATATCCAATATTAAATTCAGTATAATCAAATAAAGCTATCTTTTGTTGTACTGTTACTATTTTTTTTTAAGGTGCAATTGTAAATAGAAAACAGTCGGTTCAAAGGGAAGTGCAAAAACAGCTTGAAGGAAATGGCTTTACACTTAGTTACATTACGCTATTTAAGTCTCCTTGGCTCCGTCCAGTAGATTCACTGCAGTTTTGACTTGTCATCAAAAAGTCTCTAATTATAACTAACGGATTAACATTTTTCTCATTACATTTCATTAAAGGTGGAGTAGGTAAGTTTGAGAAACCGGATCGAGATAAACTTGTTATATTCCATGGAATGCTCTTAACATCCCGATAGCAATGAATATCTGAAGTGCTTTGACAAAAAACCTATAAAAAAATGTCATCTGTGGAAGCCGTAGCGCTGTAAAAAGCACGACCAATCATCTGAGCCGGCCCGGCAAAAATAACTGGATGGTCTACCTGCCTGTCAGCCTTCCATCTGTGCACAAACTTATCTCGTGCCCTCATTGGTCATGTGTGCGTTCGTGTGTGTTGGAGGAGGGGCTCTGTAAGGAAGTGGCAGATTTGTTCCGGCTGTGTATTTTCAAATTCTAGCGCACTCGAGCTGGTTTCTCCAAAATTACCTACCCCACCTTTAAGCTTTCATCTATAGGGACTAAATTAAGTGCAATAAACTGATACGATCTCAAAACACTTGTTACATCGGCTTTAAATGTAAAGAAAGAACAATTAAAAGGAATAGCCCATGTTCATCTGCATTATTGTGCACATGGTGTAACTGTAGCAAACCGAGCCCTGTTGTTGAGCACAGGTCAACACAGATTCACATGCATCCTCCACTTTGCACTCCCCACACAAAAACAATCACAGAAACAGAATCTCCTCGTACTCTGGGTCCTTTCTACACCCAGGAGTCGGGGGAGCCGGTGAACTTGTTGGCCCGGTTGGAAGGCCTCCGCGTGGTGGAGTAGAAGTCCACGTAGTTGGTGTTGGCTTTGAACTGGAGCGCCTGGCTAGCGTAGCCGTCGGGGGGGGTGGGGGTCAGGGGCCCCGGCTCCTCCTCGTCGTACGGCTCCTCTCCGTAGTCTTGAGGGGACGACAGGTACATTCTGTAGCTGTTGTAGTTCTTCCTGTCGGGCTCGTCGTAAAATGGCTCTGTGTGCTGCGAGAGGGAGAGAGAGGGTATCACTTGTAAAGTCACACCAGCATTAATAAAGGCAAAGTAAATGTGTCAATCAAATGAACGTATCACATTCAGAAGGTGTTTCTAACAAGGTTCAAGAAAACACTTTTAATTAAATAATTGTATTGCAGTTATTGGCATCAAATAATGATATAAGATACCTTATTGTAAGGACAAATGCTTGAATTGAATAGTTGTATCATTCATCTGTAATATTCTGAATTTAAATAAATTGAGGTCTTGAAACAGCTTGTTTTTTTTGTAAAAAAAAACACAAATATTCAGTTTTAGTATCATTAATAAAATAAATATATATACATGTAAGGAGTAAGATCAAGAGATTTGTTTGCAGTATTGCCTAAAACATGACATACATGAATAACTGCTTGTTTACTGTTGTTGGACAGCTTGGCCTTTTCTGCAATTAATCTGAAATATTTCCGTTAAAATGGGGCAAAAAATGTTATTGTCCTACTTGGGAACGTCTCAGATCCTCTCCTGACTGGGAAGAGTATGTCCCGATGAAATATGGAGTTTTCTTCTCAGACCCTGAAGGGGACGAATCAGGAGAAACACATCAGACTCAACATGTTAAACTGTCATTATGTGGTGTTTAAGTTTGAACAGAAACCATGCATAGATCCCTCCGCCACCACGGACCTGTGTACTGCCGTTTGTGTAAACTGTTGTCTCCGTAATACGTGTCGAGTTGCATAGATGACTGCGCTCTCTGATAGTTGGAACTGTGTCTCCTGATCCCGAGCATGGCGGGGGAGGATGTTGCACTACCACCTGAGGAAGAAACACAAAAACAACTTTTATTTTACTTTGAGATGCTTCCTAACTTCTTTCAGGTCTAACACCACGGGACTCAGGGACAGTTTCATCCCACAGGCCATAAGACTGTTAAACACCTGAACTAAGAACATCCATCACATTCACCTGTTTGCAATTTACAGATGATTTATGACTTGTATATAGACTCTTATGGCACTACTTCTATTCTATTTCATCTGTTTTATTGTGTTGCACTGTTGGGGGAGCCTGTGACCTAAGATCTTCATCGACATATATCATGAACTAGCATATGGTACAATAAAAGCCGTTGACTCTCTTTAATGTTGACTGCTCTCATCACCTGATTGGTATATGGGGAGATCTATATTGCAATGGGGACTGGTTGGACAGCGTGGGCTGGACAACGGTAGCTGGTCTCGCTCCAAGGGTGGAGACCGGGGTGACGAAGTGGGTGATATGTTCCAGCCGTCCTGCCAACAGGGACATATCTTTAACGCTGTTAATTCGCCTATGATTCGGTAGGGAGGTGACAGACCTGTTGTAGAAGGGTCCTCGGTCTGCTGTATTGCACAAGCGTGTTCACACTGAGCTGCGCCTTCACCACCTTCAGGAGTATGCCGTGCAATGCACAAGAAGTTGTTTTTACACATCTCAATTCAATGTTCAGTTTAATAAAAAAATTGCCAGAAAATAATACATTAATAAAAGATGGATGCCACCTTTCTGGAGAAGTCTGAAAGGAGACATGATATTTCTTTAAATATAGAAAACTAAATCATTTTCAGAACATTACAATAAATGCTTGTCCCACATCTGAGGAACAAGAAATATAACAAAAAGATCAAATTAAATAAAAGTTAATCAAATGAGATCTGCATGTATGTTATTCACAAGTATAAAATGTTGCATTTTTTTACATCTTTTAACAAACACTAAAATTACATTCAATTTTGCTTTTCTAAAATAAAGGTATAAAAACTCAAATAATGGAAAGCGGGAAAAAGAAAAAAAAACTTAATCATTTTTTTAAAGACATACTGTATGTATCTTCAAGAATATAACGAAGACATATCCTTAGACTCTTATTTTAATTTTGTATTGCCTTGCTGGCCTTTTGTTACATGATTGTTATGTTGTAACCAGCATATACATGTATGACAATAAAGATTTAAATACAAATAAAAACGAAATCATTTTTACATTTTCGGTAAAGCAGAGGTTGCTTCATATTATGACCAACAACAAAAAAAGAAAAAACAATCGAGTGACTTTCTTTAACAAAAGAATAATGAATCATTTAGAAAAGTTAAAAGCTGAAATAAATCAAAGGTATATTTATATATGTTGCATTATTCTCATCACAGGTAAAACGCTGCAGTCACATCTCATGACATTAAAAAGGAAGTGATATTGCAGTATTCCTAAAGAAAGTATTTAGACGTGAGGTTGGTTACCCTTTCCCTCGCCCTTTGCTGATGTCCACCAGCTTCTCGATGCCTCCGCAGTCGGCTAAAGCTTTGGCGTTCTCCATGTTGCGGCTGGTGACCTCGTGCAGCGTGCAGCACACCGACGCCACCGTCTCGTCCGACAGCCTGGAGGGACCCCCCCCGGGCAGCCGCGTCACCAGGTCCCGCATGGCGTACTTTCCTGAGGGGGGGGGGACGCACAACCATTGATCTCCATTATGTCATTTATTATATCAGTATTCTATTGTTAGGGCAACCTAATTATGATAAAGAGTGTCATTACTTTGACTCCAGGTTTATAGACCGTTTATTCTAAGGTTTGATTCTTCATTTTAGTACCATTTAATTAAGGGCAATTTATTCTAATTCATCTCCTTGTTTTTGAGTTTCTTTTTTTTTATGTGACACATTCATCTTAATCATTAATGCATTAGGTCCTTAATGTTTCAGCTTTTATTTGATTGTGATTACCTTAAATACTGTTGGGTAGCTTTGATTAAGTGTTATGCTTAATAACACTTAATATGATGATACACTATAATATATGTTCTACTTACTGTAGTTACTTCCCACCACTAATAATCCAGACGTTCACCAGTTTGAATATTTACACCTGTATTGCAGCTATTGTGCACAAGGTGGCGCTGTGCTTTTAGAATTCAGTCTGATGTGAATAAATGGAGTTGCTGTGATGCAATATAAAACTCTAAATATATATTTTTAACAAGCTGTTGATGTTCCTAGAGTGTGAAGAGGATCTTTTTCACAGTTTGGGCTTTCTGGAATCAATCTGTTCGTTGCGTGCTTGAATTTATAACCATAAGTAGATTGTCTAGCAGCAGCCACATGGATAATTACACTGTGGCACACACACACACACACACACACACACGCACAATTCTGTGTGTGTGTGTGTGTGTGTGTGTGTGTGTGTGTGTGTGTGTGTGTGTGTGTGTGTGTGTGTGTGTGTACCTATGAGCTCCTTGTTGCGGCTGTCCAGCGCCATGTTGCGGAGGGCGGTGGCGACGGAGCACACCACCCGGTCGTTGTCCATCCTCAGCAGCTCCACCAGGATGGGCAGCCCTTTCTCTTTACGCACCGCCGCTCGGATGTAGGCTGAGAACTGGACACACAAACACACACACACACACACACACACACACACACACACACACACACACACACACACACACACACACACACACACAGAGTGTTATTGCTTTGATCCCTATAGTGCTGTGTTCTGGCTGTATAGAGATAGATAGAGAGAGCTGCTCCACCTTCCAGTTCCCGGCGGAGAGGTTCTGCAGGGACCCGGCGGCCCCCTCCAGCGTGGGGGGGTTGGAG
>NW_011364450.1:61213-77518 GCF_000735185.1 Notothenia coriiceps | reverse complement strand
CACACACACACACACACACACACACACACACACACACACAGACAGAGTGTTATTGCTTTGATCCCTATAGTGCTGTGTTCTGGCTGTAATAGAGAGCTGCTCCACCTTCCAGTTCCCGGCGGAGAGGTTCTGCAGGGACCCGGCGGCCCCCTCCAGCGTGGGGGGGTTGGAGCTCTCCGCCAGCAGGTTGAGGTACGGCTTCACCACCATGGGGTGCCACAGCTGCTCCGCCCCCCTCAGGTGCTGAGAGAAGCCTGGGATGGGCCCCACGCCGTCCCACTGCAACACACACACACACACACACACACACACACACACACACACACACACACACACACACACACACACACACACACACACACACACACACACACACACACACACACACACACACACACACACACACACACACACACACACACAAGATGTTGAATAACAAATCAGAGGCATTGTATTTTTATATAGGGTCTTCTTTATATACATCCTTCTACTCTTGATATGATATGTTTATATTTATTTGATTAACTTAGTTAACTTGTGATTCACTAAAACTATTTCTCAATTAATATCTAATTTAAACTGATCTACATCTCCTAGAGTGAAACATTAAATATACAATAAACATTACAAATACATTTTTGTTATTAAATAGTGACAAAAGTGCAGGAAATATATATTCATATAAATGAAACAGCTAAAACAGAATGTAAAATTAGATACTGTATAGAAAAATAATATACTTTATTCTGTTATAAAATATAAATGATTCTAATTGTAGTTTTACTTTTATTGTTTTAAACTATGCACTTCCATCTTATTTTGTCATGTAGACGTCCTCCCCTCTGAGGGTGTACCTTGTCGTCGGGCCAGCCCCCCCTCTTCCGCCCGCGCCTCCTCTTGCCCCAGCAGATGTAGTCCAGCTCCTTCCCCGGGGAGGAGAAGCCCAACAGGGTGTCCAACTCCTGGTTCCCCAGCAGCCGGGAGGACGGCATCTCCACCTCCAGCCGGTACGAGAGGTTCCTCAGGGTGCACACGCTGTTCTCCACAATCTGAGAAACACAGTGTCAGCAGCTTTATGTTCAACACAGAAAACATAATGACATGTTCCTCAAGCTGTCCTGTTAACAGATCCTCTATAACTACTACGTGTACAAAGACATTGACTTTTGGTTGAATTCCTAACCTGTGAAGTGTTTCTCTGAAAAACGTAAGATCCAGATGTTCCATGACTAAAATACTTCTTCTATTATTATTTAATATTATTTTAGATTCTAGCTTAAAACTGGATTAAAAGTGAATTCATGGAGACTTCTGGCAGTTGATGCAAGAATGTGATCACATTAAAAGCGCTTTTACTTTACATTTCTCTGGGTTTGAAACATATGGAATAATGTTAGCACACAGTTCAACTAAATATTTAACAAAGGCAAGTTGTTTTTACACATCTTAATGCAGAAGTGCGAGGTTTTATACCTTAAATTGCACATGTAGTATTTAAATATGACTATAAATACTACCACTAAAATGTGTATTAACCCAAACTGTTGTGCAATAGCTCTGGTTAGGTGCCATTTTTACTTTTTCTTATCAGTTTGTATTTTATTACCGGCTGATCGTTCACTACTTTTATATCTTTACCTATTGGGATAATGCTGCTACGCTTCATTTTTTTACGTGCTTGCCTCTTTATTTAATACGCTGCTTTACTCTTCCTTTTATCTGCACGGTCCCTTTTGCTGCAAACATTTCAATTTCCCTGATTTCTGAATCTCACACTTTTTTGAGGTTCATTTTTACATTTAAGGATTAAGATGAAAGATTATAGTTAGATGTAATCAATGCACATAACATACTGTATTCAATATGTTGTCTTTCATTACTGCACACATTTTATTCCAATTCTATTTCTAGGGTTACAAACATATTCAATGTAAATACTGCTATTTTTTACTATATTGTTTATGTTATTATAGTTTTCTGCAAATAGTTTCTATCTGTGTTTTTAATCTTTGTTTTATTTTATGTATTCACCAAAAGACCAAGTCAACCTACCTGGTGATAAACCTGTTTCTGATTCTGGGTTAGGTTCAATCTCCCAGGAATACATTGATACAGTGTGTGTGTGTGTGTGTGTGTGTGTGTGTGTGTGTGTGTGTGTGTGTGTGTGTGTGTGTGTGTGTGTGTGTGTTTTGCTGCACCTTGCTGTCGTAGTCGGAGGTGTTGACGCAGGCTTTGAGGACGTGAAGCAGTGAGTCCACCAGACCTTCACAGCAACGCAGCTGACTCCTCGCCTCCTCCCCTGCTGAGCTCAGGTTCCTCACACACACACACACACACACACACACACACACACACACACACACACACACACACACACACACACACACACACACACACACACACACTAATTCACTTTGAGGTGCAGTGAGTGTATTCCCCCACATGGTGGCTTAAACTCTCCCCGGATACAAGTAAAGGAGCGAGCTGATCCTCCAATAGGAGCCTTCAGCTGTCACTAATGGACAAGAGAACACTACACAGAACTCCCACAATGCATTTCTATACCATCAATCTACAGCCTGGATACAGAGGAGTGCTGGGGGCTTCTTGTGTGCAGAGATGTAGTTTAAAGCGGTCACAGGGAATAAATCAACAGCCGTTTGAGAGCAGTCATAATCACAGATGAGAGATGGAGCCATTCAAATGCATTTTGTTTGATTAGTTTGAATTAAAGTTACGGTTATGGATTCTTTCTGCAAGTTATTACGTTGGGAAATTCGCCTGGATTATATGCAGATAATAATCACCAACTATTTTGATAATTAAAAGTCATTCTTTGTGCAAAAAGGGGTAAAAAAAAAATGCAGCTTAAATGAGGAGATATGCTGCTTTGAGATGAATATCACACCTTAACATTTCTCACTATTTATTGCGACATTTTATTAACCAAATAATTCATATAGTAGGCAGGTTAATTATTAAAGCTGACAATATCCTTAATTAAAATCATGATGGTTGTGTAGCTGCAAAGTGGGTCATTTGAGGGTTGAATAAGATAAATATCAGAGCAATATGTATCAAATGTATTTGGTATTGCAAAATAAGAAATATGCAATGTGTTAAGCTGCTGAATAATCTGGGTTTCCACGGCTCTGTATTCTAAAAGACGCCTTTTAATGAGCCAAAGCCGCGTGGCTTTATATTCAGCTCCTTTTATGGGTGTCAAATTGATGAATCATTATCCTAGGCTTTGATTTTTAACTCATGACGTCGCTGTTATTTGCTTCTACAAACCATTGTGTTCAAAGATAATCGCGATTTCTCTTTGAAGAATATGTGGCTGTGATTCAAGCAGCGTGGACAACCAGCAAACCCAAAAGTCATCCTAATATCTATTTTAATTTAGAAAGGATTTGTTTAGTGTTGGGGCTTTTAAATGAGAAAAGGATGTGCTGTTCAAATGTGAAACAGTGCTGATAACTAGGCGTAAACACGATGGAGGATCTTTTTTGTTTCTTTTCTACAAGACTTGAGCTGTGTTGAAACCAGAGAATGGAATAGAATGAATGAAGTGCAACACCTTCAGCAGGAGTGCGTTTGATCGGCTGCTCACCTCAGGCAGCCGGTGGTGTTGCGCAGCAGCAGCGAGGACTGGAACTTGACTTTGTGTTCGTCGCGGTGGGAGAGGCTGCTCCAGCCCGAGTGGGGGATGACCACGGTGTTGGTGAGCGTGCTCAGAGCGTCCCGGATGATCGTCATCTTCACCGCGTCACACGAGGAGAGGTTCCACAGCACGCCTGGGGGGGGGGAGGAGAGATAGGTTTAAAGATGAAAAGCTTCCTGAAGCACAAGTACTGAAAACAGAACAATTATGAATGGTGGTAAGTCTACTGAAAAGTACCAGAGTGTAGGAATACTCTGTTACAGTAAAAGTCCTGCATTCAAATGTTCCTCAAGTGAAAGTAGAAAAGTATTCTCATCAAAATCTAGTGAAAGTAGCGACAGTAAAAGTAGTCATTGTGCAGATTGGTCCATTTCAGAATAATAGATATTATATGTTTTATAATTATTGATCATGAAAGTGTTCTCAAAGCTGGTAAAGGTGCAGCTAGTTTGAATGTAAAGTTTTTAGTAGAGTACAAAGTAGCATGAAATAGAGATGCTCAAGTAAAGTACAAATATCTCAAAATTGTACTAGAGTAAATGTACTTAGTTACTTCCCACATCTGCTTTCTCGTGATGTAATGTATGTTCGGTCTTATTTCTGAAAATAGTTTTTATAATAAAGCAAATAGCGCCTTTGAACATTTTGTTTGCTCTTTTTCTTCTTCTAAAACAAATCAGAGTACCATACTTTCGTAACTGATATCTTTTTAACATTCAACAGAGTAGGGTTGTCCTGCATCCACCACTCTAAAACGTGTAGATTTAATCATCAAGATCCTGACCTGAGCCTTAGAATACAACATTCCACAGAATATGAGGTGTGTATCAGCTGATATTAAGCAGTGTGTGTGTGTGTGTGTGTGTGTGTGTGTGTGTGTGTGTGTGTGTGTGTGTGTGTGTGTGTGTGTGTGTGTGTGTGTGTGTGTGTGGCTGCAGAGCTGTTTCCAAAGCACGTTATCTTAGCATCTGTCCCGATGACTGTGCCAGTATGCATTTTAAGACCATCATGTATAGATTTAAGTATGTTAACTTAATACATTAATGCCAACGAGGATCTGTTGCCGGTCAACATCCTTGTGACGTGCTGCTGGTAGTGGTTTGATAGCCGCTGTCTGTCATTTTTTGCTCTCACGCTCCTCACTAATATGATAACTAGATGCTCACTCACACTTTGCTATCAATTACACCTACGCTGCGCACTATGTTGCGAGCTCAGCGTCAGCATGACAGTCAATATGAATAAAGTTTATTATCACACTTAATCACCAGACAACATCACACATCACTTTCAGAATAACAGCAATGAGCTCTAAGCATTGTAGAAGCCTAGACTCCTCACACACCATCACACGGACTTAACACTGAGACACACACACCACCCCACACACCACACACACACACACACAGCACACACACACACAGCCACACACACCACCACACACACCACAGCACACTACCACGAGCTCTCAACATATTTCATATTTCTACATCACATCATACACATCCACTCATATCTCATTTCCACACTCATCACCTCTACTATGCGGTGTTCAATGTGTTGATATGTTATTGGTGAGTATGGATTGCTGATTAGTTTACGAGATAACAGACCCTAAACCCAACACTGGTGACATTTTAGGATTTTATGAATGAAGATACACCTTTCCTCCACGTTTTCACCATCTTGTCTTAGTTTAAGCACATTAGAATAGTAAAAATAGCATATTGCATACAGTTCATTGCTCATTGCAGATTGCATTTCACCATAAGACATCAGAGTGATCTGCCTCAAAGGGTCTTTGAGTGAAGGTGTATCAAGTATTATTGACTTCTATTTTTCAGTCCCAAGCATTGTTGTTTTGCTTTCTTTTTTTTCCCTTGACACGCTGAATTCAGTTTTTTTGTGGGGTTGATTTAGCAAAAAACAGGCTGAAGGCGGAAGGCAAGCGCGAAAAACACTAGAGAAGCGTCCACTAATGCAGGGGTGTCCACCACTACGGTCCGGGGGCCACTGTTCCCTCGGGTCTATTTTTGATTGGTTACTTTCTAAATAGTTATAATGGAACATGCGACAGCATCTGAAACCGGTGTGCTTCACACTCAGTGGCGGTTTCTACGAGGTGGCACGGGGTGGCAAGCTGCCACCTCAGAAAAATGCCTTTGGCCACCCCAGCTGCCACCCCCATTTGGGCCAGCTTTGTTTTGAAGAATAGAAGTTGTGGCTCATCGAACATTTATGAGAGAAAATCTCTAATGTCCGAGTGCAAGTGAATGCAGCACAAGACACCGAGCCTCGTAACCGCCTCGCCCCCCCCCTTGCGCGAGCTGGAAATATGATCGCGTGGAGATTTCATTTGAACGGGAGACAAGCGGCCCAAACGAGAAAGCATTCGGATACAAGTTAGACAGAAACAGTGGTGTAGTGGGCCGTTGGACGCGGGGGTACGGCCGTACCCCCACTTATTTGAACCCATGATTTCTTGTTTTTAATAGTCTAATACATCTAAAATCATTGCCAAGTGTTATCAGTTGCAAATGTGTGTCTTGTTGTATTAATGACACGAAAACATAATACGGCAGAGTTTCACCAGTAATGTATATATAAAATAACGGTTCTAGCTCAAGCATTTATGCAGCAACTTGATTTGAAGCGTGTGGTGTGTGAGGGCGCAGGAACCGTCGTGTGTAGGGTGACCCAGGTGTCCCCGCACTGTGGCGGGACTGCACACACAGCATTTTTATTATTTGTCGCCTCGTCTCACACATTGAGGACTATGTCCCCGCATTTGAGTGGATAATCGCGCAGAAAGGCCGGATCGGTTCGCTGGACAGCATCATGTAAGGCTTGCGCTAACAGGCGAAACAGAAGTCCCCCAAGCCCCCCCGCCCCCCCCCTACGTTGACAGTTCAGCGAGCGGCGAGTGTTCTCCCCGTACACCCACCACCACCGTCCACCCAGTAAACAATCCCGCACTATACCTACTGGACAGAAGGAATGAGGTTTGCGGTCAGGGTAATGAACTGGGGTAGGCTACAGCCATAACCATAAACGACGGGCTTATCCGCCACCATGAAAAATTATGTTAAAGTAACGCAACAAAGTCTGGCCAACTCCGCGCGGAGTAAATTGCAGCAGAGCAGCATTAGTAAGATTGATTTCAGTAGCCACTTGTTGCTGGAAATAACGCGAAGACTAGCAACGGTTTTGAAACTTTTGTCACGTAGTGATCGTCTTCTCAAATAGAACAATATCTTTGATAATGTCTTCTGGCCAATCAGAATCAGCTGATAACAGGGCTTGGTGTTGTTGCAGGAAGTCCCAGAAGGAGAATACTTTTGCTGTATACTCTCTATAGTACACTCCGGTACAACTATAAGACCGCCACAGTTTGATGATGATAGGTGTGTGGGCTGTCATTATCATTTGACACACCAGAAGCAATGGGGGGGTATCGCACCGCTTATCCACAAATGTAAAGTCATTCAGCACAGCCTCTCCCTCTCCGCTCTCTGTGAGGAGCAGCAGGTTCAGCTTTCAGAACAAAGTAAGCAAAAAACTAAAATGGGGCATTCATTTTTTTAAATACGTTGTGTAGCTATATATACTTTATTTATTTTTCTTGCTCAAGAGAGGCACCAGAATGTGTATTTGATGTTAGTATATTCAAAAAAATCTCGCTGGGGGAACCCGCCGCAGACCAACCCTGCAGGGGTTGGGTTTTCACTCTTTCCACCTGAGGGGAATTGGCAGATTGGCTGCCCAGTTCGCCCTTTTTATTTACAGCAAGACCATCGTAGCGCGGTTTTTATTTGCAATACAGTTCAATTTGGATTGAGACAAGGGAAATAACTCTAAACTCACGGGTGGCCGGGTTTCACTGTTCAAGGGAGCGTGTATGGTAATTACAATTGCAAATACTGAACTGAGCCCCGCACCACTGTATGGGTTGGCCCTACGCCATAGATTACCCCCAACAAAAATACTCTGGAAGCCCGCAACTGTTTTGCCGGTCTACTATGACAGAGAAGAGGCCTGTCAAGTTTGGCTGTACTCAGCATTGAATCAAACGGCGCGCATAGCTTTAAATCTTAGATACATTTGGTGAGGCCGTTTGGCTGGTCAAGATGGTTAATCGCCACATTCACAGCTGTAATAGGCCATGCCAACTTGATGCTCACGGACGATGAGTCAATGGAGAATACATAAACCCCGGCTGTTTAAGAAGATGACCTTAGCATGTGTTAAATACATGTTTTCTTCTTTGTGGGGGTCTGGACCCGCACAAAACAGTTTCAGTCCTGAGAAAGTCAAATAAGACAGGTGTAAAAAGTTTTCCCCTTCACTGGCCCAGCCAAAAAAAAGTAACTACTCTTGATTTAACTAGTAGACCAGTAGGGTAAGGACTTCACTCGATAATGAACTTCGCAGCGATGTATATGTTGTTAGCTGAATACACGTTTTTTAACCTCTAACTGATGCAGTTAGCTACTTCTTTAATGTTTGTTATTTTCTTGATGTAAGGTCAAGGTTGTAAGCTGTTTGCAATGAAGTTGTTGGGGCGGCTGAACTGTTCTTTTGATTCTTTAGAATTATGATAGTAATTACTGGTCTTTCAAATTTGAAGGAGGGTGAGCAAGCATCTTGAGGAACGTTCATCATTAACTCCTCCAAAAAATATAGTTTATTTAATAATAACACTGAATATGTGAATCATAACAGTGATTGACAGCTGATAGGAATAATATGATTGTTAATATTATCATATTCATACAGACACACATCGATGAGACAGTTAATTAATGTATTTATTGCAGCAGTCTGCATAATTTGGTACCCCTGCTGGTCTAAGAGTTAAACCAACTCATTCAGTTAAAATTCATTAAATTAAGTACGTGTGCCACCTTATATATTTATATTTAAGGCTTTACTGATGGGCCATAATAATGTTACCTAATGTTATTGAGTTAAAATATCAATATTGTGGCTTTCCAAGTTAACATTGATTGATATGACTGCGATTAAATCAGCATATACTTCTGCCAGGGGATGCCACCCCTGAAATTCTCCTGCCACCCTCTTGCCACCCCATGAATATTTGTCTAGATCCGCCCCTGGCTTCACTTATAATGTTCTTCTTAAATATATATTTAAGCAATAGCTCACGACAGGCCTTGGTATATGGTCATTATATCACAGTTAATGGGCGTGGTTCGGCCCGACGTGAAGCCTTTCTTAAGCTTTGTTAGTTAGTTAGTTTCGTAACGGACGTGATGTAACAGTTGTAACGGTTGTAGCTTTTCTCAGACGCGGAGGGATACTGACTTGTTGTGAAAAGTACTACAATTCCACCCGTGATATACGCTCATTATATCACGGCTAAGAACCAATCAGATTGCTTGATTTGACTTTTCTAATTTGTATAAGTTTTATAAGTAGAAATATATTTCACAGTATTCATGTGTTAATAAGCCCAATGTTTGAATACATTCAGTCAATTCAAGTTGAAAACATTTTCTAACAAATCTTAGTTACCAGCATTTGTTGTAACAAAATGAAAATAATCAAACCTTTAAGCATATTCGTCTGCATATGCGTCTTTGAGCACCTGTAAAAGCGCTAACAAATGAAATCTATTATTATTATTATATTATTATTATTATTATTATTCAATCATCAAGAATCATCTACCTACATTTGATTGATTTTGCAAACTTATAACTTACTATATGAGGCTACTGTATGGCCCTAATGCATTAAAAGAAGATCGCTAGCAAGTCATAATATTTAAAAATAATCTCCTTTGAAAATGGAGAAAACCTGTCAAGGATACCCACAATGCATGTTGTTGAGAACCAATGAAGTTAAACATTGTGTCAGTGCACGAGAAATCCCTTCAGATCACATCTGGACGTACCGGTGACGAGTTCGCGGACCTCGTTGTCGGTGGTCTTCCTGAGGAGGCGCAGCAGGGCGGGCACCCCCCCGCAGTTCCTCAGCGCCACCTTGTTGTTGTCTGTGGCCTTCCCGTACACCAGGTTCCTCAGGGCCCCGCAGGAGCTCTTCTGGACCTCCGTCAGCTTGTGATCCAGCAGGTCCACCAGGTGCTGGATCCCCCCCATCTGACACACCTGCAGAGGGGAGTTATACACAAAGTACAATCAACAACACGGATTAATTAAGCCAATCAAGAGCAGCTGGGAGTGTGTTCTGCCTTGCTGCAGGGATGTAAAAGTGTCATACTTCTTTATTTTCATCGTGGTGATGCAGAGTCAGTCAAAAATAACAGCAGCCACGTCACCTCTTTAAAAATCACGGATATAAAGAAACACCAAACTATTTTAGCACTTTGGTAAAGCTTTCACAAAACCATAATCAGTACTTTTCATTAGTACTTCATTTATCCCGGGGAGAATCGTTTTTTGTAACATTTAACAAAATTCACAAATTAAATTAAAAAAAGATAAAAAACTAAATATAGAATAAGAATATTTCAGAAATCATAACATGTTAAAACAAATGTGCGAAAAAAGATAATTATACAAACGTATGGAGTCAAAATGAAGTACAATTGAAATAATAATGACAATTAGAATTAAAATAATAATAATAATAATCATGATGATAATAATAATAATACAAATAAAAAGTGCACATTGTGCTACAATATACAGTTTATTTATTATAACACATAAAGTGATGAAGTTTCAAATACACCACACTTGTATACAGCAGTAAACTAGTAGTAGTATTAATATGGTTGATCTAATGTAGTAGATCTTAATGCTAAATTGCGGTGTTTCTTTTGGAGTGAAAGTGGGGCTGCACCATGCTAAATCCCCCCCTGTGGCATGTTTGAAACTTTGCTTGTGTCATCTCTAAATAAAGGCGTCTCAGGAGAGCAGCAGACTCCACCCCCCCACCTCTGATTCTGTGTTCAATCCGCCACAGAAAACATTTGTTTCTGGCAAAATGAGCAGGCGAGCTTCCAGGCTGCTCCAAAGGATAATTAAAAGCTCATCACCAAACGAACCAAACGGCACTGAAACGTCTCCTGCCGTTGAGCTGGAGTTATTTATTGCCCGGGAAGCGGAGCACAGAGAGAGAGAGAGAGCGGCGGCACATTTGGCACCGACGCTACCTAAAGTTTTATTGGAGCAGATGGCGCTTTGGCTCAGAGTTTGGCAGCGGAGAAAAACTAAATATGAAACCCTTAGAATAAACTCTAAGAAAGAGAGCAGAGATACAATGAGAGATATGAGGCGATGTAAATGAGCAACACTTGTAGCAATGAGAATTCAATCAATCAAAAGTTAATCACTAAATAATATCCTACTTTTACATCTTGCTGTAATTTGGCTCTTTATAGGGTTTATTT
This sequence comes from Notothenia coriiceps, assembly GCF_000735185.1. Lineage (NCBI taxonomy): Eukaryota > Metazoa > Chordata > Actinopteri > Perciformes > Nototheniidae > Notothenia > Notothenia coriiceps. The sequence continues at coordinate 66,476 of NW_011364450.1, read as the reverse complement.
GACTGTTTGTATGTTTCACTGTAAACATGTATGTATTTTACTTTTGAGTTCTTCTGTTTTCTACTTTGAGATTTTGATGCTTTGTATGCCATACTCTTGTGTCCGAAAAAATCTTATCTTATCTTCACCTGCATGTGTGAAATAAGTCCTTGCATTCTGGGAAGTGTTTTAAATGTGCCTCGTCAAATAGTTCCTTTAGGAAAACATGGGTTTTATCTGCATGCATTTTAAATCTGTCTTTAAAAGGAGTGAAGGCTGACAGCAGCACCTTCCTCCACCTGAGGACTGAGTCACGACTCTGACGTCTGCTTTTCTATTTTTACTCAGCAGACAGCGGCGCAGCGTGTCCCCGTCCCCTCACCTCCACCTTCACCCGGTTGTCTCCGTAGCACAGGTGCTGCAGGTAAGCGGCTGCGTTGGCCTGCACCGAGGGGAAGTGGTGCTGCAGCATGTGGATGACCTCCGGCAGCTCGGGGTCACGCCAGGCAAACTCCCTGAGGGGAAAAACGTACACTTGGTCTCCTTTTTCCACCAGGAAGTATCACCAAGCAACAGCTGTTCAAGATGCAGGTTCAAGTAAATACATTGGGACGACGAAGTTACTATTTCATTTGAAATGTAATCACTAAATAAGCAAACAACTCTGATATTGATATTTGTCATGACAGTAAAAAACGTATATAAATAAAAATGCATTTTTGCAAAAACATGGATCACAGAAAAGTCAAAAACTAAATAAATGATATTTTAATAATGCACACATGATGATATTGTGTTTGTAGATATTAGGCCTGGTTCAAATGTATTTGAATGGAAATTCATTTTTGTAAAAACCTGGATATGTAACCAAAGTTAAGAATTCATTTTACATAACTATTTATTTATTTATTTATTGTCATAATAATAATAAACTTTATTGATATTGCACCTTTCATGCTTGACGCAGCCCAAAGTGCTTTACAGAGTATGACAGAAAATGACATTAACAAATGAAGTGATACTACAACCAAAATTACAATTGCCCCAAATTATAAGCCAAATTAAAAAGATCGGTTTTTGATTTACTTTTAAAAGTTTAAATTACTTTAAAATCTGATACTATGATGGTCTTAAAATGCATACTGTGTATCTTGACTCTTCTAAAGTGAGTACCTGGGGTCCTTATGGATGCTCTCGAGGGAGGGGGTGCGCGTGGCCCCCCGCTCGATGAGCCCAGAGTGGCGGTGGGAGAAGACGGGCTCCCGGTAGGGGTCCACGTACAGAGCGGCGGTGCTCAGCCCGAAGCTGCTTCTTTGGAACGGCAGCGTGCCGCAGTGGCTCGAGGCCCGGGGGAGGGTCGCCAAACCTGAGGGAAGAAAGGGGGGAGAAACTGAGCAGGATTTGAAACACATTTTACAAAGGTTTTGATTCCTCTGAGTTCAAAATAGCAGCATTTAGATAGTATGCAGTTTGCTATCGAGAGCAAAATGCATCCAAGGTCACATATGAGTTACATAAGAGCCTAAAAGAGGCGTTTGAAAGCACTCGGCTGTCTCACAGGTTTAAATCTCAGCTAAATGAAACTAAAATGGCTCCTTAGATCCTCCACTATCGAAACTCCGCAGAGCTTTCCGCTTTGAATCACTCTGCAAAGGCTTCAATTAAGAAGCACATGAAAGCTTTCTGCATAATTAAGTTGTGACCTCGGGGAGCCATAACAACAACAGTTCCTGTGCCTGCAGGACCAGATTTCACTCGCTGATTTTTAGAGGAATAATCTTCAGAACAGATGTGAAAGTTAGCCGGGTTTCTCAACCTGGGGACCGGGGCACCTGAGGGGGACGCTGATGTGAAAATACGTCGTTTAAAGTTTTGATAGTGAGTTATTTGGAGGATTAGTGAGCGTTAATGTCATCATCACAACTGCTGCTCAACTTCTGTTTGTATTTTATAGTTTTACTACTGTAAGGATAGCTAGACCCTCCAGAAAAACGCGATCCTGCGATCGCAGAATTTACCGCATAATCAGCAAAATGGCGCAGTTTTTTAAAAAGCCGCATATTTATCAAAAGGCCGCATAATCCCCGCATTTTTCCACACAAAGTTGAGAAAAAAGTTAACTCGTCTTGACGTGAAGTAGTGATGATGATGACGTGACGTCATCAGCTGGCGCATCACAGAAGGTAAACAACACCGTAGAGTGAACGTGTGGAACTCACACGACGAACATTTCTGCTAAAGACCGGGCAAAGCAGTACCCCGATGTCTTTCACGAAAGTGGGGGGAAACTATTCTGCACCCCGTGCAACTGTGTGTTGGAGCATACGTCTTAGAGAAAATCGATGGATACGACCCACTTTGATTCATTCAAACATTCGAAAATGCTTTCTGCTGCTGCGGACAAGAAAGCCAAACAACTCACGTTCACCGAGGCATCAACCTCCAAAACCCTTTCGAGGGCTACAAGAAACGAAGTGAGTAGCCTACAAGATTGAAGCTGGTCAGATAACGAACGAGTAAATGAAAACAGAATGAGGCGGAGAAGTGTGTGTGTGTGTGTGTGTGTGTGTGTGAGAGAGTGTGATTATGTGGTGTGTGTGTTGTGTGTGGTGTGTGTGTGTGTGTGTGTGTGTGTTGTGTGTGTTTTTGTGTGTGTGTGTTGTGTGGTGGTGTGGTGTGGGTGTGTGTGTGTTGTTGTGTTGTTGTGTGTGTTGGTGGTTGTGTGTGGTGGTGGGTGTGTGGTGTGTGTGTGTGAAGAGAGAGAGAGATGATGGAGATGAGAGTGTGATAAATAGACCCATTGTTTTACAATATAATAAAAACATTGAATGGTGTTTAATTGAATAGGAAAGGGGTTTAACCGTTAGTGGCAGTTGTGTGTGGAGAGATAATATAATAAGCAAGCCCTATATTTAAAAAAAAAAATCTATTTATTTTTCGAACTTTCATTTCCCAACAATTCGCACCGCATAAAGATCTACATAAAAACCTGCCGCATGTTTAATCGCATAAATCAAGGAGTTTTTTGCTCCGCGTTTTGTGTAGAGGGTTCTATAGCTTATACTCATAAATCATAGTTTTTTTGCTATCAATTAGCCAAGGATTAGTGCTGGAAAGTTATGATAAGCCAGTTTCAAAATCTTAAAATGTTGTTTAAATGTGTGATCCTAAATTGTAGTTAATGATGTACCTAAGATGTGGTTTATTTTGTAATTGTATGCTTTGCGAATAATTTCTTTAATGTATGCAAATTTAAAAAAATTAAAAATAAATTAGAATACATTGAGACGATAGCAGTGTACTATTTAATTTAGAAAATGTTAGTCTAGATATCTGTCCAAAATAGTGCTGGAAATGTATGAATAGCCAATTTCAAAAATCGATTATCTAATCTAATTAATTTTTCGTTTAATATGGTGCTGATCTCTTAAATAACCCCTGCTATGCCACCACCAAATCCGATGTTTTTTTTATTCTGAGGTGTAGCCCTTGCGATGCTAGCTTCCCAAGTCTGGCCTACAAAAATAGCGTTAATCAGTGGCATCTCTCTGTTAGTTGCTCTAGTACCTGTGTTGTACCCGTGTTAGAGGATCCGTGGTGTGGAGGTGCTGTGGTACAGGGCTGTGGATAGGATGCGCTTCATCGAAAACTGGTGTCTGGTCAATGGCTATATGGTGATTGTATACTGCCGCTCCTCAGCTTCCGGTATTCATCTGCCCTGCGTGATCCCACGTTTACGAGCTGGTGGAGCCTCTTTGTAGGTGGGTCAAAGGGTCAATAAGTCCTAAACTGTTATTGTTTTAATGATTAAGAGTGCAAGGTTTATTGTCATGTGCCAGTAGTACAGTGTATTTTATGAAAAATCTTAGACGTCACAGGCTCCTCCAACAATGCAACATTGGATATTACATGGACGGTAAACAAATTAAAACTTCGGGTTCATATATAGTGCAATGAGAATTGTATTTTTGAGATGTGCAAAGTTTAATACAATATTAAAATATTAGTTGCAAGAGAGTCCTACGTTAAATGGTAATATGAGTGTATTAGATTATCATTAGTTTCATTTGGAAAGGTTTTAAATAAAGAGATGCCAAAGTGGAATATGTTTTATATGCGCTAGCCGTAAAACAAGACTTGTAATCAATACTTAAAAAATGTAATATTTATAGTTTAGAGAATATATGAATAACAATGTTGGGCTTCTCTGTCGTATTTCGGGGGGAACTTAGGACTAATGATGATATTTTATAATACGGGAATCTAATTCATTCTATGAGCTTATTTGTTATTGTGTATACTGATTATCATAAATCAAGTCAAGAAAATATTTTTATGCTTATAAATATTTCATAAAATCACAGCAGCGGTTATACGATACATATAGATGTAATTGTGGTCTAATTTATATTGTGTGTTAGGTAAATCACTGTAATAACAAAACACTATAATTAGGCTGTCAACAATTTTACTTAGTTTTACATATAATTGTTCATTCATGCATGCTCCAAATCATAGCTTTTACGTGATAGTTAATGGGCAAGTATTGGAACATTTTTTCTGTTAGGCATTTTTAGGCCACTAGGTAACAGCTAAATACAATCAGATCCCAGTATGCCTTAAAATTCTCAAATTATTGTTAAATTCCAATCTACAGTAATGAAATGGACGCAACTACTTTACTGTAGCTGTCCAAACATGAATAAGATTCACAACAACACACTAATATCAGGAGACTAGAATATTACGTTTCTGCTTGTTTCTTCCTCTCAGAAAAGCAAACACAAATGGTCTTGTCTCAGGGCCAAGTGTATAGAGACGATCAGAAGCTATTAAGTTAAAATAAATGTTAAGTATTTGCTGTAATGATTCGAATACTTCACTTATCAGAAAAGGAGGAGAAAAAGTCTGCGTAATTATCAGCAACAACGGGACAAAACTCTCTTCATGCCTGTCATACACAAGTCAGTGGTACGCCTCATTACTCGGCGCTAGGTGGGCCATGCAGTATAGGAGGTTGGTATGTTTCATTTAACTCATGCCCGACTGCTTGTCTGTGTCTTCTAGAGCGAATCAGCAAGTGCAAATCAACGGAGCAAGAGGGTTTCTCTCATCCTCAATCTCTGAGTGGGATGCACTTCAAAGATGGTCGAACTTCCAAGTACAAGAGCTTTTAGGGCACTGAGGCGGGTGGGTGGGTGGTCACAATGTGCACTTAGAGCTATTCTGAGAACAGCTATTGCTTCCTTATGCATATATATATATATTTCCATGGTTTGATTGT
>NW_011364450.1:60402-61168 GCF_000735185.1 Notothenia coriiceps | reverse complement strand
TGTGCAAATGGCACATTTTGAGATCGGATACAGGACGCGTTTGTAGATGTTCGACGTTGTTTCCATAGTGAGCTAAGTTAACAATATATCATCATACATAAACATTTTCCGGGAGTAAATACTTGACTTATTGAATAAAGTTTGCTATATTCACTAACTAGTTTGGCAATATTATTCCGTGCATGTGTTAAAAACCTTATTTCCATTTGATTCATTGGATTACTCGCGTGAATGTTTAGCACGTAAATGCTTTCGTTTTTAAAACCGTCCGACCTCGACTACAAAACCATCAACCAGTTGCATAGGATTAAAACATGTCAACACTCACTCACCCCGTCTTAAACATTCCCAAAGAAGTGCCTCTGTCTCTCGTTGTGCTGGATGAAGTCACTGGCGACGAGTAAACCCAAAATAGTCCCAAACAGGCGCAGAGGCATTTTTCTTTTTTACTAGTTGTCCGAGTTCGGGGCCGGCAAATGCTGCCGCCATCTTGCTCAGCTCTCTGGCTCTGAGAGCGGGAAAGACGGACTGCCCTCCCCTGCCCTCTGCTGGCGCGTGCTGTGCATTACAACCAATGTCGTCCCTGTCAGAACTCCGTGTCAGTGTAATAGAATGAAACGGATCTGTGATTTGGCGCACAGTCTGTGACGTCACGGTATTGAAAATCATACCGACGGTATTTCCAAATACCCTGGTATACCGTAATACCGTCATACCGCCCAAGCCTAATAACTACTTCACTGAGAACGGCCTGGACTGGCAGAAC
>NW_011364450.1:35343-60383 GCF_000735185.1 Notothenia coriiceps | reverse complement strand
TGTTGTGTAATTAACAAGGATAATCTGGTGTTTTTTAGTCGATGAGTAGTGCAGATATTACTGTAAAATCAATCGACAGTAAGGGGAATACTTACTTCCGGGTGTACAATTCTCCGTTATCCAATGGGAATGGACGCTCACATTGCATTTAAGGGCAGCCAACACAAACGAATGCCGTGCTTCCATGAGCGTCAAATCCCGCCGCAGATGGGAATACATTGCAATCAGTTGAAAGCTATTTGCGTCCCTTTATGAAGCTGAAGGAGCCAAGGAGCGTCACAACTGCACGCCACGGGACCCTGACCAAACGTCTCTCCTGGACGATTATGGAGTGAGAGTGTTTTGATTATGCACATTATATTTCAGACAATGCTGCAGATGGTGGTGTTTGCAACTTGGTTTCCTTTTTTAACTGTATTAATGAAACATTTAATTTTAAATAAATACAATATAGTCTGATACATTAATCTAATTTATATCATCATGATGACACATGTGCAAGTCCTGCTATATCTCTTTTGTCCAACAATGATTTTGTCATGTGTGCTTAGACATGAGCAGTCCTTTATAGATAATTTATCAATTCAAGTGCTTTGGCATCATCTAGGAATTCTGGCTATGTGCACACAAGTAAACGAGTGCATTCTCAGATACTATTGGCTTTCACACTGCGATGTTTCCTGATGGTTATCAGGAAACTTGTGGCTCTAATTGATTTAGATCAATTACAGCTGACTCCTGGTTGTCATCAAGAGGAAAAGATCAATATTCTCGCTCATGCCAAGAGAGGTCAAAAGCATTCTGCACACAAATTGTGCTGCAGATCTGAATTAAGGCTTTGCAGGAGATGTATGCTTGTCAAATCAACACTTAACAAGCTACAGCTTAAACATCTTTAGGTCAAATGGATTTGTAGTGCTAATTACGTTCTACTTTACTTGTTCAGTTGTGTTCATTTCAAGTTAAAAGTGAGCATCTCATCTCAGTTGGTAGAACTGGCAGCCCATGTACTGGTGCTCGGTACGGTACCAAGTCAGAGGACCCTGGTTTGAATTCAGCCGGAATCTGCCACGTATCATCCCCTCTGTCTTCCCTTTTAAATACTGTCCCTTCATTAAAGGCTGGATGTCCAAACGTATATTAAATAAAGTAAAATAAATAATGAGCATAATGCTGATCAGAAAGAAACCACCCTAGTTGTAACCCAATTACCAACACTTGTCAGCTTGACATTTTAAGTAACACAACTGTTTGAGCTCCATTGGAATTCAGCAGTTGTTGGACTGGAACCTTGGAAGCTATGGCCCTAGGTTTGGACTAAATCAGGGATGATCCAATACAGAACATAAAATAGCATCTGTTATGGGCCATGCAGATGGACATCAGAACACTGAGGCCAAGAGTATTTATTTAGCCTTTTTTTATACAGGTGTAAAATCTCATTGAGACACAAGGTCTCATTTTCAAGAGAGACTTGTCAGTGGTAACACTACCACACAAAGTTACAGACAGACAGGACACGAAGCACAGAGGCAACACTAAAATACAACATCGTAAAAAAAGTAGTAATTGAAATCCATATACTGTACAGTAGTCATATATAGCAGGTATCTAGTAGATTGCACTGCCCATCACTGTAGTTGCCCACATGGCCATCATCTGACCTTGTGTGCCTTTACTATGATGGCACAGATCACCATTAGAGATAGATCTGTTAAAGGAACACTCCAACACTTTATTCAGAAGTTCTGAATATCAATTATCTATTAACAAATTAAAACTTAAATTGTATTCCTAACGGCTTGATTCAGTAACTTGCAGCATCTCATAAGTCATGTTGGTAAAACTTTATATGATGACATATCTACAGTTAGGCCTGTCACAATGATTAATTTGTTGGACTATACATTTTCCTGGAAATTATTGCGATAAACGATAATATTGTTGGCACCGTTGTAAGACCATTTTAGACCACTGACATACTGATAATATATAATAATAATAATTCAAGTACATCCTTTCAAACAGAACTTTTTATTGAACATTCAACATTGCAAATGAAATGTGAAATAATATTCAAATATATAATAATTAAAACAAATTAATTGAATTATGATAAATTAATTAAATAACACACAACCAAAACAATAAATGAAATAGACTCAGGCTGGATAACAGAGCTCTATCTATCTATCTATCTATCTATCTATCTATCTATCTATCTATCTATCTATCTATCTATCTATCTATCCACATTGTCTCAAGCAAAAAAACCTTCCTTAAAACAACAGTCAAGTGTGCAGTCCACTGTCCATACAAAGACCCAGATGCCTCAACAGGCCATATCCAAATCTGTATTTCAAAGATTTCGAGCAAGGAACACCAACATGTTTGCATTGTCGGGCAAATGCATCTTTGATTGTAAACTGTCGGGAAGGTGGGGGCTCTCCATCTCCAGCTGCCGTGTTTGCTCCAGCTGGGAAAACGGAATGGGTAGTAGGCTTGGGCGGTATGACGGTATTACGGTATACCAGGGTATTTGGAAATACCGTCGGTATGATTTTCAATACCGNATAAAATCATACTTTATACAGCAGTGCTTGCTTTACTCTTTGAAAGTCATGTGTAATATATTTAATGCAGCCGAACCATTTATTACAATGCATTCATGTGATGACTTTCAAAGAGTAAAGCAAGCACTGCTGTATAAAGTATGATTTTATCTTTTACGAAACGTTTTTTTTCATATGGAATGCAGTTGGAGGCCAACCAATCACAGAGCTTGAGAACTAATCACGGGGTTTGTCAAACAGAGCACATGGTGTAGTCCTAAACGATAACTGGGGATTCTGGGTAGTGTAGTGTCTTCTGCCATCCTTTACTCCGAAAAAATATTTGTTTCTCCGAATCGAAGGGGAAAAATACAAAAGCATTGCACACAATTTAAACCAATCAATGTTGTGTAATTAACAAGGATAATCTGGTGTTTTTTAGTCGATGAGTAGTGCAGATATTACTGTAAAATCAATCGACAGTAAGGGGAATACTTACTTCCGGGTGTACAATTCTCCGTTATCCAATGGGAATGGACGCTCACATTGCGTTTAAGGGCAGCCGACACAAACGAATGCCGTGCTTCCATGAGCGTCAAATCCCGCCGCAGATGGGAATATATTGCAATCAGTTGAAAACTATTTGCGTCCCTTTATGAAGCTGAAGGAGCCTAGGAGCGTCACAACTGCACGCCAAGGGACCCTGACCAAACGTCTCTCCTGGACGATTATGGAGTGAGAGTGTGTTGTTCGGGCACCTAGTTAGGATGCCACCGAGGCGCCTCCTCGGGAGGTGTTCCAGGCACGTCCAGCTGGGAAGAGACCAAGGGGTAAACCAAGGACCAGGTGGATGGATTATATGTCTTCGCTGGCCTGGGAGCGCCTTGGGATCCCCCAGTCAGAGCTGGTTGATGTGGCCAGGGAAAAGAACGTTTGGGGCTCTCTGCTAGAACTGCTACCTCCGTGAACCGACCACGGATAAGCGGGAGGAGATGGATGGATGGATGGATGGACGTTTATATGATCATTATAGTTATAAAAAAATAAGAGAATAAATGAAAAACAGGTATGAAATACTATATGACATTAAAAAATGAATAAAGTTTAAAAGGGGAGTGATTTGTAAAATATCCATAAAGAAATAGTAAATCTGTTTACAGTTCTGTTTCAAATGGGTGTTGAGAGATGTATCCATAGATCTCTTCATGTTGCTCTCAAAGTGCAACAGATTGATGATTTTAACTTCAATATTTAAAAATCTTCCCGGAGGAGCTTGCCCCCTGACCCCCCTATGCAGGGGCAGATCTAGACAAATATTCATGGCGTGGCAAGAGGGTGGCAGGAGAATTTGAGGGGTGGCATCCCCTGGCAGAAGTATATTCTGATTTAATCGCAGTCATATCAATCAATGTTAACTTGGAAAGCCACAATATTGATATTTTAACTCAATAACATTTGGTGAAATTATTGTGGCACATCAGTAAAGCCTTAAATATAAATATATAAGGTGGCACACGTAATTTAATGAATTTTAACTGAATGAGTTGGTTTAACTCTTAGACCAGCAGGGGTACCAAATATGCAGACTGCTGCAATAAGTACATTAATTAACTGTCTCATCGATGTGTGTCTGTATGAATATGATAATATTAACAATCATATTATTCCTATCAGCTGTCAATCACTGTTGTGATTCACATCGTCAGTGTTATTATTAAATAAACTATATTTTTTGGAGGAGTTAATGATGAACGTTCCTCAATATGCTTGCTCACCCTCCTTCAAATTTGAAAGACCAGTAATTACTATCATAATTCACAAGAATCAAAGGAACAGTTCAGCGCCCCACAACTTCATTGCAAACAGTTACAACCTTGACTTTACATCAGAAAGAACAAACATTAAAGAAATGACTAACTGCATCAGTTAGGGTTAAAAAAAAACTGTATTCAGCTAAAACATACATCGCTGCAGTTATTATCCAGTGGAATGCCGTACCTACTGCCCTAGTTAAATCAAAGTGGTTACTTTTTTTGGCTGGGCAGTGAAGTTTTACACACCGTCTTAATTGACTTTCTCAGAACTTGAAACTGTTTTTTGGGGGCAGACCCCCACAAAGAAGAAACATATATTTACACATGTAAGGTCATCATTTTAACAGTTTATTATTCTCATCGACTCATCCGTGAGCAGAGCATCAAGTTGGCATGCCTATAACAGCTGAATGTGGCGATTACCATCTGGATCAGCAAAACGCCACACAAACTTATTNCTTTCTTTTTATTTATGCATATTTGACTAATCACTCCCCTTTCAAACTGTGTTTTTTATTTTGTACTGACCTATAGTATTAAGAAATCCTTCCAATGTGAACTATAGGTCAGTACAAAATAAAAAACACAGTTTGAAAGGGGAGTGATTAGTCAAATATGCATAAATAAAAAGAAAGAATGCAGACTAGGTAAGATACAGATAGGAGAGAGGAGTTTATCAATGATTTGTTGTTGGTTGTGAGCATATTCGAATGGTTTTTTGATTATTGAAATAGCTATACAGTTCTGTTTCATATGAGTTGAGAGCTGTATCCATAAATCTCTTAATTTGTGCACCAGATTGATGCATTCAACTTCAATTTAAAGAAACAAATCTTCCCGGGGGTGCATGCCCCCGGACCCCCCTAGAGGATGTGAGGTCATCACAAATAAAACAGGCTCACATGGATAGGATACTAGATAAGTGTGCACACTCATTATATACACTACACATTTTTCTTGGATTTGTTAACACTATAGTCCCTAATATATTTGTAGAAAGGCAGGAAATGGAATTAAATTGAGAAAATGCTTCATTGTGGAGGACCCCCTGTTTTGTGTGTCCCCCACTTCTCAAAACAAAGTTACACCCTTGCTTGTGATTATGATGTTTTTGTCTTAAATAATGAGTTTCTTTTCTCGATAATAATGAGGTATTCTCTAGTAATTATTACATAGAAAGCCACACATTACAATACTATGTCCTTCCTCTGGTAGGCTATGACTTTTTATTAACACTAACTGCCCTTTAACAATGATATACATGTTGAATACTGATTGAACATATCATATTGGGTTAATAAACATAGTATTGCACCCGATAATTTAGCTTATGTTTGCATTTATTTCAACTTTAAAAAATCAAGTTAAAGCTAAAGCAGGCTACTTAGCATTAGCTCACTGTATGTGTGCTATGTGCTATCTACTGCCGATTTACCGAGTATGAAGTTGTGTTTCTACAGGAAGTGTGTAACTAGACGTCAACTATCCATCGATTGCTTCGTTACAAACCGATAGATACTAACACGGTTTGTTCTCACGGACATCAATTCGCTAAACGGAGCATGAGAGAGAAACTCAAGAGGAAGCACTTCGCATCAGGCAGCTGTGATCCACTGTTTTCTTTTGTTTTGTTTTCCTCCACTGATCAATCCCCCCGCAAGATTACATCAAACACATGCACCTTGTGAAAGATGACATCCCTTATTTTCATACGGGCGTGCATCAAATGAAATGTTATCAAACCCAGCAGCATTATCTGCCCGTGCTGGAAGAAGATTAGACTGGAAACTCCATTAAATGAGCTCCCTAAACCCGCTTAGAGATAGCATCACATGCAGAGCTTGCAGAAAGTTATTTTGTTCAATATGCGCATTTATTGGATTATTCAGGAAACTCTGCTGCTCAGTAAAAGGGTTGTTTGCTACAATATTCAATCCGCTCAGTCCGCTTCCCCTGGACAAAGGACAGGTTATTAAATCGTGGTGGAGCGTGGCTTTGTTTATTTACAAGAGCTGCTGAAAACATTTATTCAGGCTTGGGTAATAATCAGGATACAAAAAAAAAACTGAACTGTATACCGTATTCGAAAATAGAGATTACTAGCAGGATTAAAGTGTTACAGTACATTCTGAAATAAAGATTGATATATTAAAAAGTAAAAAACATCTTATTGTTATTCATTTTATCATTGGTATTTTATTTGCATTGCATTTGTTACTAAGGTAATGCAAAAGTAACGGAAAGTAATCAGGTTACTTTTATATTTTGACACTCAGATTAGGCTACTGTTAATTTTTTTGACATGTATTTAGTTATTGTAACAGATTACATTTCTAAAGTAACCCTGATCTCTGAAGCCAGACCCTGCAGTAAAGTGCTTTTCTCAAAGGAAACTAAACGCCACATTTTGATAGATTTGACCAGAAGTGTAAACTGACGCTCTATCCGACTAACCAGAGCTCTGAACAGAGGGCAATAAGAAACAATACACCTTCCACTCCATATGCTTTCATTAGTCCTGCGTGTCTGTGAAACACGATATCAAACCACCATCACAAAGACAAACACTGAAGGACGAAGGCTGTAAAGCTCCCAGAGTTCCCTCAGAAGCACAACAATGCTTCATATTCCCTTTTGTTTAATGTGGCTGTAAGGTTTTATCACGTCGTATCATTTAATGTCCTGCTGAGAGGGAAAATCACTGGACCGAACTAAATGATGAATAAAAAGATATTGTTTAAATATCCTTTCCATGAAATGTTGCTGTGTTAAATAAAACACTTATACAACTGACTTTGTGCAGTTACAAATGTAATAGATAGATAGATAGATAGATAGATAGATAGATAGATATAGATACTTTTTTAATCTAAAGTTAATTCCCTAAATTGGGAAATTATTTTGTGACAGGACCAGTGTTCAACATTAGAATACAAATACTTAAATATAGAATCAACAATTAAAAATAAAATGAAAAATAGTATATCAAATATAAACAATATCAAATATAACCTGAGCTTCTTGTTAGACTGTAGAGCAGACATTCCCAACATGGGGTCATGTTTAATAGGATGAAAGAAAAANTGCATTGCACTAGTACACAAAATCAATGTAATATCTCCCCTGCCTCATACATGAAAACCACGTCAGTGACGTTGCAATTTTCCAACCGATTTCACAGAGGAAGAAAAAAAGATCATGTCACAGCTGACGTTGTGTTTCTCACCAGGTTTCACTACCTAAGCTAGGAGTGATCAGTAATAGCCTAATCTTGTAAATCCATCTTTTGCTTATCTCCCTGCTGTAATCTGGGATTATGTTGGATCTGCAGGATAACTGGGAATAAGGATTTAGGCGACATATTAGGCCACTTAGCAGCGCCGCAGGGTGAAAAGCACTCACGGGAGAATGGGAGGCATTGTATTCAGTTCACTGACTCTGCCTCCCACACAACCATCCATCTACTTACACACAAACACAGAGTAGGGCCTCTACACATCAATAATGTCCACAATCATCATGATATGAAAATGGACTAAATTAAAACAGCAATCAGCTGATAATCACATGCTGATGCTGCACAGGGGCTTTGTGATGGAAACACCCCTATATGGGTCAGTGGGAGCGGCTTAGGAAAGTGACAGTGGGCAGGATGCAGGAATAAATCTGCTGCAGCATCAGCAGCGCTTTTTCAACAACAACAAAAAAGTAAATCCTCCAGCGGCTACACAGCAAAGTGTCGGGGGGGAAGTTGCCCCGATAGAGTTTTATGTTTCTGACGTTGCTTTGCAGGAGAAAGGTCATGCCTTCCTCGGGAAAATGATGAATAGAAATGGTTTTGGTTTGTAATTCGCTCCGTATGTGTTTTTTAACTGACTCAATGAACAGAGATAATCCTGCTCAAGTTTCTCAGCTCATTTTTTATTCACTACCCGAGCATGTGTGTTGTACTTCATAAATAGTATATCCTTAAACCAGAACATTTGACATTTTTTATTATGGATGGATTAACTAAAATAATAACTTAAAGGAAGAAATTGTGTGGTATTATATTCCGAAAATAAATAAGATAAGCTATATAAATGTGTAACCCTCTGAATACAATGTGGAAACATCTGAATAAAGTATATTAAATGTTGTTTAGTGGCAACATAGCTGAAATCTTAAACCCTTATGAAACAGTGCACCGCCTTTTATCTTGTAATAATGAGGTCTCTCCTCATGGGCGTAATTTCCACTGGGGACAGGGGCGACATGTCCCCCCCACTTTTCAAAATCCCATTTGTGTCCCCACCACTTTTTAAATGTGTTTATTATTATTTTTACGCAAGCGGTCATCGTCACGGAGGAGCGTCTTTCTGTGTGTGGCACGAGCGCATCTTGTGAGAGAGAGATAGAAAGAGAGAGAGACAGAGAGAGAGAGACATAGAGAGTTACGGGGTTGTTATTAGCATTTTGTGCTAGCTTGGAGCTAACGGAGATTAGAAACTGTTTCAACAATAAGGAGGGGGAGAGTCCTCTCCTGTCGGGCTGAGAGAGATAACGTCAGCTCAGGGAGGTAAAGGACTCTGAGTGATTAGGTTGTAAACTTTAGTCTAAGTTATCTCAGTGGGTCTCAAACGGTTTGGTCATCTATGTAAACAAATATTTCCATATGTAATATTAGTTGTATATTAAATAATAATAAGAAATCCTTCCAATGTGAACTATAGGTCAGTACAAAATAAAAAACACAGTTTGAAAGGGAAGTGATTAGTCAAATATGCATAAATAAAAAGAAAGAATGCAGACTAGGTAAGATAAAGATAGGAGAGAGGAGTTTATCAATGATGTGTTATTGGTTGTGAGCATATTCTAATGGTTTTTTGATTATTGAAATATATACAGTTCTGTTTCATATGAGTTGAGAGCTATATCCATAAATCTCTTAATTTGTGCACCAGATTGATGCATTCAATTTCAATTTAAAGAAACAAATCTTCCCGGGGGTGCATGCCCCCGGACCCCCCTAGAGGATGTGAGGTTATCACAAATAAAACAGGCTCACATGGATAGGATACTAGATAAGTGTGCACACTCATTATATACACTACACATTTTGCTTGGATTTGTTAACACTATAGTCCCTAATATATATTTGTAGAAAGGCAGGAAATGGAATTAAATTGAGAAAATGTTTCATTGTGGAGGACCCCCTGTTTTGTGTCCCTCCCACTTCTCAAACCAAAGTTACACCCTTGTTTGAAACGCATCAATTTCATTTTACCAAAGGATTTTCAGAACATCTGCCTGACACTGTGTGTTTAGAGGAAAAGGCTTTTAAGTGCCTTTCCAACTCTGTTTCTCAGTAAAAAAGGAATCTCCACTTTATTATTGTGTATTTTAACTTAAATGATAGAGGTGGGAATGCGTTTACCTTGCACTCCCATCTTAGCAAATATGTGACAAACGTTTCTATAACTGAAGCCTTTGGATGTTTTAGGTGGTTATCTTAAAGACTGGAGGGGGATAGTTGTTCTTGCTCATCAGTGTTGCAGTGATGACGTTTAGGCAGACCCAGAAGTAAGCATCACCTTGGTTACCTCGACAAAAACCCAATCAGATTTTTCCGTAGGGTATGGATTATGATGAAAATAACATCAAAGGTTTATGATACTCACATTTTGTTCAGTAGGAGTATGTTCCCAAACACATTTTCTTTTATGATTTTTGGAGTGTAAATGCAATCTCCAGAATTAAAAAAAACGTACGCTTGACTATTACATCGCAGCTGCATTACTTCACGTCGAAACTGCTAAGCTAAAGGTTGCTAATGTCTGGTTTGGTGACGTTTACTGCGTCAAACATGATTCTGTTTAGCAGTCTCAATTAGCCCCTGGTTTGCAACCACCTTTCTTAAAGGCAAAACACCTTAGAAATGTAGACCTTTGTGAGACATCTACTGATGTTTTTTAGTGAGAAAATCTATTAGACTTGCGATAACCACAGACCCCTGTCCCAAAACCCATCGGCTTCCACACAAGAGAACTGGAAGTGCAAACATGCAGTATTATTTATAAGTTTCGCTGAGAGACTTGGCAAGTTTGTTTCTGATACTAGCTAGCATGCTAAGCTAACCATCGCATCTATCAGTTGCAGTTTCTTTCCAATGATCCAGCAATGTAACTGAAATAAATCACAGTTTGGCAGTCGCTTCACCTTGTGTATGGACTTTATCTGTGTGTGTGTGATTCAGATGGTGATGACTCATCTCCCCGAGTCACTGATGGAGATCCAGAGATGGACTGTGGATTTTTTCAAAAACAATCTACTGGTCTGGATTCAGGAACATGGAGGATGGGTATGTCAGAACTTCATTTCTTCCATATTCTTCTGTTTGGAGCTCTTTTCTCTGCCATCCTGGTTTTGGGCACATTAAGCCTCACTGTATGAACCTGCATAGCGTCGTATATAAAGCTTCAACGGTTCCTGACACACTGAGTCAGTGATGAAGTTATACCATGAGTGTGTCGAGTTTTGAAGCTTCCCCATTTTCAAATATTTTATATCCTTACTCTCAAGCAAAACAATTGGCTTGCAATGCAGCTCATTGACCATAGAAAGTCTTACATGGCTGCACCAAATGGCATCGGCCAATCAGTTGAGACCTCTTCAGTTATTTATGATTTCCATGGCTTGTAGACTATAATGTGATAGACCTAAAAGCAGTACGAGGAGCGAAACATGTGAGTGAATCCCCAGGAAGTGAGCCAGGCGTGAAAGCAATTTTTAAGTTGGCCAAACACTGGTACTAAAAACTTCAGTGTCACGGCCCGTCCACACAGCAGCGTTAAAAAATCTTCCAACGCTTCTGCCCATTCACTTTGAATGGGGTGACGTCACGTTGCCTCGCTTTTCGCCAAACTGCATTGTGGGGAAGCAAAGCGAAGATTTCCAGGATTTCCAGGATTCAAAAGTTGAGCAATGTTCAACTTTTGAAGCTGAGGTGGAAGCGTCAGCCAATCAAATCCCGTTTATGCAAATCTGACAGTGCAAGCGCTAGCCAATCAAACCGNCTTTTTTTTTTTTAACCTTTTTCTTCTTTTTTTTTTCAGGAACGCTCTAGGAGCGTTATGAAACGCTTAGAGCGTTTTGGGGCAAACGTCAAACTCTGCCAGGGATTCTGGGAGGAGGGGAGGAGATCGACGTCTAAAAATGGTTAAGAACTACGAGCCTACTGGCCGCGGCATAGCTTGGACAAGACTATTTTTGCTGAGACATCGAGTAACAGATGTTGAACGGTAACTAACATTTGCAAGTACAACAAACATAAAAATGTTGCAAACAAGTACTCAATAACTAGGCGCTTTAAGCTTAGACAGTTATTGAGTCGAGTCTCCCTGCACGGTACAGGGCAGCGAGACTCACAAGAGAACCACTTTGGTTAAATATATATGTCCAGATACACACTTGGGCACGGATAACGGTTCGGTGACTACCATATAGGAAATATAAATTCCGGTCGAGGTTTCATTTTAGCTACTTGGTGAGGTAACAACCACCAAAGACACAAACGGACATCGTCGACTTTTAACTGGTGTCTTCATGTAACTGATTTAATTTCAAAACGCTCTAGAGCGTTTTCCCAAAACGTCCCTTAGGGGGCTCCGTAGATAATATATAAGCAATAAAACTGCAATCCGTTTTCAAACATCAGTGCAGGCCATTTCTACCCTCTGCTGCAAGCTTGCATGCGCAAAGACGCAACCTTTTTTTTGGCGTGTGCGGGACGATTTCCCTTCGATTCTATTGGCTCTAACGGTCAGAAAGAGATGTCACATGTCAAAATCGAACAAGGGGGGCCAGAGATATGGAAAATCCACACAAATGGCCCCAGAAGAGGTTTTGTTTTGCTAAATCTGTCTTAAAAAGGTCAAATATCACTTGTTTGCACCAATCTTGATACAGGGTACTTATTATATGTTGTACTTTGGATTTCTAAAGCTTTTAGTCTACTAACCCATCATCCACGGTTAGTTATCACTATAAGTACAAAATATCTTTTGGACGGACACTATAATTTACAGTTTTTTACCATGTTCAATCTGAATTTTCTTTAAAATAAAAAAACATCTATATTGAGTCTGACTTTTCTACATCCAACTCACAGGTTTATCATTACTTTGAGAGAAAAGATTATTAATTTAACCCTTTTAGAAGGGAAGATATGGTCATTTGTTCAGGGAATGTCATTTTCGAGCCTGAAACCTGAAAAGCAGGCTTGGGGCTTTTAATGAAATGATCAAACACTTCCTCCTCTAGTGGTTGAATGCAAGGCTATAATTTTTTTTTTTAGACTGTGAAAGTGACCTTAAAACTACCGTCGATACACAACCCTGTTTACTGTGTCACCGCAAACACATCGATCTCTTCAGACCTTTCACTTTCTCCGAGAGCTTTTCCTGGGTGACTTCAAAACAAGTTTCCTAGCCAAGCTGTGTGGTGTTTTTATATTTAGACGTTGTTCGCAGACAGAGAAACCCCCCCCGCGGTCTCCGTGATGACACCAGCTGTGATTCCTCGAAGATTTATGAAGCAGCTGGGAAGCCTCGGTGTTATGTAACAGAATACAAATGAGGGGACTGCCAAAACGACCAGCTATCCCACCTCAAACATCTGCTCTACTGGCAAACCTTTGAGCAAGGCATTGGATCCCTACCAGCTCCTAAGGCTTTGAATAAGTAGGGCACACTTTAGTGTGTTGGTGTTTGGGTTGGATTGTTGCCAAAAGGACACTAATGGCCACATTTAATGCATATTTTCACATAGATAATACATTGTGTCTGTGCCTTATTGATTTTGGACACTGTACAAACTAATAATACGAGTTCAAATTATATTTTAAAATCTTAAATCATCAGGTCATTGGGTTTTTAGGGAAGCAACAACATCTGATTCACTTTAACCTTCATTACAAATGCTCATTCTTAAATTCCCATGGAAAAACTGCATTTGTAATGGTGGCAAAAAGATCAAATGTGTCGTGCATTTGATTTGAACTGCCGTTAAAGGTCATGCAAATGTTTAGAAATGACTTTGACAGTTGCATATTTACTGCTTACCCTATAAGGGAGGCTGTGGCTCAGTGGGTAGAGTGCTGGACTTCAAATCAGGGGATAGCAAGTTTGAGTCCCACTGCAGTAAGCATGTCGTTGTGTCCCTGGGACACTTCACCCCAAATTGCTCCTGC
This sequence comes from Notothenia coriiceps, assembly GCF_000735185.1. Taxonomy (NCBI): domain Eukaryota; kingdom Metazoa; phylum Chordata; class Actinopteri; order Perciformes; family Nototheniidae; genus Notothenia; species Notothenia coriiceps. The sequence continues at coordinate 46,788 of NW_011364450.1, read as the reverse complement.
GGGGATTGCCCACTGTACTGAATGTATGTAAGTCGCTTTGGATAAAAGCGTCTAACAAATGTCATGTAATGTAATATGCACCAACAATGTCAGAGGGTTTTTAGACGATTGTATCTTTTCCCCTCATCTCCCTTTATATAAAACCCAACTTGCACAATATTAATGCCCTGATAATGTACCATTGTTTCCAACTTGAGTTTTTTTGCAAATTGAAAAAATGCACTTAAGGAATACACTTCCATTGTTTCTGTTTTTTTCATCATGTTTTTTGTGTGTAGCATAATGGACTGAGCTTAAACTGAATTGCATTGTGCAGAATGACGATAATGTATGCGTGAATCCGTGAATAATGAGTTCATGCTAAGGGAGTCGTCTTGCTGGAGGGCAAAATGTATTCAGTATTAAGAAAAGTTGTGCATATAACATGCTGTACATATGAATGCATCATATAAATGTCCAGGCAACATCTTGTGTGAAACACTGTACTCTTTTATGTACAGTATGAGATATAGCAGTCTACGCAGTATGACGTAAATAACTAAGGCCACTCAACAAGAAAGCAAGTTTTAATGATCTGATGCTAAGCTACATTATAGTAAGAAGTCTCTCTGACAGACAATAAAAAAAGAGCCGTTGACATTTATATTTGATAATTTTTCTGCTCAATCCTCGAATTCTTCAAATGTGTGTAATTACATTATCTGAACTGAAGGCCATTAAAAGGTCCCGGACACAGGTTTTAAATCTTAAACCCCCTTTAACAGTCTCTCAGCGTCTGTGAGAAAACCCGCCATGTCATTCAGGATAAACACAAAATGGGTTTTTAGGTTTAATTCTAACTGGCATCAAATAGGGCTTATAAGGAGGCTTAAATGGCCGTGTCATGGTGAGTGTCGGGTAATAATCACCGTCGTGAATGTCTTCCTGCAGGAGCTTCAGTTTGAGCGGCTGACTCGAGAGCTAGAGGAGGAGCGGCAGATTGTGGCCAGCCAGCTGGAGAGGTGCATGCTGGGAGCTGAGTCGCCAGCGGGAGACAGCAGCAGGTAAGCATGAAGCTCACGTGTCGTGCATTGAATCTCAAACCATGTATGTTATATTCCAGCAAAATATGAATAAAATACACTCAGAAATATTCTATTTGTTCAAGCATATAGCACCAAGTTGTTTGAATTAACACCAATAGTATCATACAGTTAATAAAAACCTGATTTCGGATTAAAATTGAGTATTTGTATGTCATATTTTTTAAGTTATTGAGGCCTCACATTGTGTAAACATCACATTGAAACACAACTACAATACCTAGTGTGCATAAATAGGAACTATTTTATTCAATTTTAACCCTTAAAAACACTTTTTTAAGATGCAAAATTGTTTGCAATTGTTCCAGATTGTCACATAACCTTTTATTGTGGTCTCTTTTATATAATTGTATTACTTAACATAAATGATTGTTTTTCAGCTGCAGGTGTTAGCCCATATATCAAAATGCATGTGAGGTTATTGCTGTATAACATGTCCGATCCACAGCTGGGGTCAACTCACTTTCATTTTGATATCAATTTGAAGGGTGAATTGAATTCGACACAATACAGACAGTCTTCATATTCATTTTACATTGAAATGTTTTTGAGGCAAGAGATTCCTTCGATAGACAGAGTTCCTTTTTACATTTGAAACCTTTTTTTACCCTCCTCCTAGACTGATTGAATGTAAAGTGTTCGGCCATGACTCTGATTTGATTTGCGTCCCTCTCTGCTTTCTCCTCTCCTCCATTTCCTCCTCTTCTCTCCTCTCCTCCTGAAGCTCGTCCGAGAAGTCGTTTGCATGGAGATCTGCAGGTATGAATTCTCACTTTTAACCTTTAAAGATATTCAAAGCTATTTTTAAGATGATACGGTGACAGAGAGATGACCACTTCAGGTTTCAAAACCACAAGGAATAAGATAAAGATTATACGGCTTCAAATAAGATGGGTTCCATATGATGTTGGCTGTAAGGAAAGAGTTTTTCCAGATGCAGAAAGACAATTTAGCCTCAAAAGGAAGAAGGCCAGTGAAGCAAAACAAAACAATGTTTCCGCCAGAATATATGAGCTTTGAAATGGACCCATTTACTATTCTGTCACAGATCCCTCTCCTCTGTTTCCTCGGCCATTCCTCACTGTCTTCTTTCCAATAAAAACAAAAGCACTTTTATAAAATGCTGTGTTATTTGGTGACAGAGAATCAGTACTTTTCATATTTGTTGGGTTCTGTCTGCAAAGGTGAAAGATTTTTGCCTGTGCTATTTTGTTAGGAAATGTCCTTTTTTCAGTCTAAATTTGCTTAGAAACGTTTGTTAGAAAGTCTACCCAGGACTTGCTCTCTGTTTTTGGGCTAATGGCAGATGCTTTCACAGGTGAAGAGTTGCAGGGTGGAGTGATGGAGGCGTCTGGGTGTCCTGGGCGTCAGCTGGAGGTGGAGGAGGGTCTCTTCATGCCTGAACCCGACCGCGCCTCGCTGCATGACAGTGAGGGTCTGTTAATGTACACCCCACATAGTCTGAACCACATTTAAAGCTGGGGTTATGATGTGTGAAGCACTCTTGGGAGGAATAGCCACATTTTCTAAAGAAATTCCACTTGTATTTTATCAATTCAATTTCATGTGTAAAGCCCAATATCACATTTTACACATTTGTCTCAAGAAACTTGCGAGAGAGCAACACAGGAGAAGAATGTTGAATATTGTTGCTTAAGTTGTGTGTGTTTTAAAAATGTATATCCCATGGCCTGACAGACATGCAATAGTATGTATAGATTAAGAAAAGATGCCAAAATAACAACACAGACAATCAAAATGAAATAATGTATAATTTCACGTTACATTTGATACTGTAAAAAATATCTGAAACCCTTTAAAAACAGTTATTCAGTTTATCAATCCAATTCAATCCAACTTTATTTATACAGCGCATTAGTTATAGCCATCGACTGAAAAATCTGTTTGTCTCACTCGTGGTTTCATTCTTTATTTGAAAGCATGTTGCCAGAAGAACTTCTCATATTTTCACACCTGGGCGTGTCGCTGTCGGACATTTCTCCACTGGAGCGCGGGACACTTCGGTCCATCAGGCTTCCTCACAGCTTTTGTTAAACCAGGAAAAGAAAGGAAGCGTTGATGCAGTCAGAGAGAGCAGCTGTGCACTTTTATGTTGCTGTTTTATCTTCTCTGAGTATATTGAACAAACAGACTTTAAATAGTATCATCAAATAGTCAAAACTCACACCACCTGTTTTGCTTCCAGTAAAGCCTGAAGCAAATCCTTTTAAACAAACATTTTTCAACCTCCTTTTATATTATAATAAATGGAAATATCATCAGTCAACACTTCACCATTTAGATACTTCATTTATCCCAGGGAGAAAATGAGTTGTGTAACAGTTGCTCCATTTAAGAATTAAATTGAAATAAAAAAGAATAAATTGAATAAAATACAATACAACAAAATACAAAAATAATTAAAAATAATAATATCAAAATGTTCATATTCAACAAACATAAATATGTAAAAATGTGTATATTACAAATTATACAGTGGCGTATTTATATTATTAAAGATACTAATAGCAAAAAACATATTATTATTTGAAATATCTAGTGTAATACAGTAATTATCCTTTTTCTTTGCTCTTATTTATTCCACGCAGTCGAAGTGGTCTGTTAGTGTGAGCACATCCCTCTTCTTTATCCAGAAGGAGAAAGTAGGCCAGCGTTACTGAAGCGATATGCAGATTGTTCCAGGGCCAGCATAAAGGCGTAATGCAGATATGCATGTGCACGTATTTATACGCATAATGCCTTTTAACAAGTTCAAAGCCATGTGAGATAATATGCAAATCAAGAGGCTGGTATAGACTGCTGATGGGTTTGATTGCCCCTCAAAGTGCTGCGATAACTACGCAGTGTTTCCTCACCCCCTGATCTCCCCTTCCTCTCAGGCTCGGGGGGTCACTCGGCGCAGATGACCTCGTATTCAGACAGCGGTTACCAAGACAGCAGCGTGAGTTACTACAGCAACCAGAACGTGGTGCGCTCGGAGCCCCGCGCCTCGCTGTCCAGGAGCCCGAGGGCTGAGGGTCAAGCCTCTGGGCAGGTGGGTCGCATCTACACGAGTCATTCTAATGTTGCTCTAAAAGCTGAGGTTCAAAGGTTATTCAGTTGGAAGGCCGTTGAGATAACAATTTCCCCACAAGATGATTTAGACTCAATTCAAGATTCAAAGGTTTTAATCTCATAAGCATAATAGTTCAATTATTGGCAAGGACATTTCAAAATCCAGGCTCTTACACTTACACAATACACTTATATAATATATATAAATAAGAGGACTGGTTGATTAATAAAATAGCTGTTTTGGAGCTTGAAATGTTGATCGCTTTGGAATAACCTGGCTGAAAAGTCCTTATAATCAACCAAAATATGTTCATTTCAACATTTGCACTACCATTTGTTCTGGAAAGACCCGTGTGCTGAAGCTCCAGTACAGATACTTACTGCGTGTATTATTCCTCACATATTTCAGACTGCTGTCATCTGAAATATTTGAATAATAAATAATCCCTATCCCTACAACAATGGTTGCTAGTAAGGGCTCGATAATTACTGTTAGTTGCTTTTATGGATCTTTCAAATCATTAATAAATGTTTTAATGTTGGGCTAACATGGATAAGGTGGAAATAAACAGTCCGGTCAATTGCTGATGAAGAATAAATGACTAAAAACAGTCGCTCAATTGATCCTTGCAGCAAATGAAAAATCATTTTCTACTTCTTACATGTTTCAGTCACTTCAAATGGAGTGTGTTCTTTTGCTGTGAATACTATTATTCTTCCCTAAAGCAATGGCTGCTCAATAATAAGAACAATAGCTAAAGCCTTCAAATCAGAACGAGTTTTACCTTTAAGACTGCGTCCCATTATTCTCTCATTGTGGCTAATAATGATATGCTCATTGCATGACAGTAGCAGCAGGAATGACAGATAGGGAGCCCATTTGAATGTTCTCCTGATTTATTCCTCACTGGATGGGCTTACATGTCTCGGCTCTTAATTTCCCTTCGAGGCGTCGGAGCTTTGATGGATTAAGGCGCCACAGATCGGCATCCAGTTGCCTCCGTCTGTAATTGAGGGACATTTTACACTTGGTAGGGAAAAGTAGATTTGTGTTAGCATACATGTGAAATATACTGTCAAATCTTCCCAGAAATGTAATATATTTACTGGCAGAACTCAGCATACAGTATAATGAATGTAGACATTAAAACAAAAGCACACACGATCACGATGCCCTTCATCAGTTAGCATCCTGCCGCTAAGTGTCACATTACAGTACATTTGCAGTGCAGTGTGCAGAGCCTCATTTCAAATTCAGAAAACATATGCTTAAGTGATTAGTTTTCAACAGTGTGGATATTATACTTGACCTTTTTTGTTGTTTTGGGCCCTGGAGAGTCAATCTTAATACAACAAATCTGCTAAAAATGTCATTTGATAATGACCTTGAAGAATCTACAATAACTTCTCTACTTTAATCTGTGGTTAAACTTTGCATAACTGCCAAAGAAACATGCAGGATGCAAAACACATCATTCAGTTAGAGAAGTTGTTTTTGCCTAGAAAGATATATTATGCTTTGATTATGTTTTGATTATGTATCCAATAATAACATTATATGTTGCACATTTTTATATATTTTACACATATTTTATTTATTTATTTTATAGTTTTGTTCTGTAAGATTCCTTTTATCATCGATTTTCCTTTTGTTTTCTTCACTGTCATAATAGTGGGCCTTAAAGCATTTTACAGGGCTTGACATTTTATGCTTAATCGAGTGCATGCATAATTGAACGGTATTTACTCCTAGAGCATAATGACCTGTTAAAATAAAAGGGCTTCAATAAAAGCAAATGCCTGCTTACACAATATGACATTTAGAATATTCAGCTGGACAAAATACATGTACTCAAGTACTTCTTCCCCCTCTGATCATCTTCCATCCTCCCTCAGGTGTCGGGCAGGGTCCTACGGAGGATGACGTCCCTCCCCTCCAGGAGCCAGTCTCCGGGAGGGGGCACCGTCTCCCCCTCCCGGATCTCCCTGCGGACCTCCCAGGGCAGCACCTACGACTCCCCCATCCTCTCGGAGCCCAAACCTCTGGCGGCCGTGTTCCTCGGGACCTCAATGCCGCCCTCCTGCCCCTCGCCCTCCTCCCCAACCGACGCCACCCAGGCCCTGGGGGGAGTGGTGCTGGGAGTAGGTGGGGGGGGTCGCCTAGGCTCCACCCTGTCCCTGGTTGAGGGGAGGTGTCTGACGGGGTCCCCTCTGAGGTCGGGGATGACGGCGGTGCCGCAGCACTACGGATCAACGCTGCCCCGGCAGAGCCAGCCGCTGGGCTACGGGGCAGGGGACCCCTACGGCCTGTTCCAGAGGGGGGGGCTGCCGCGGCCCGACAGCCTCATCGGTCAGTACCACGCACAGGTTAAAGTTCATAGGGCTTTATTTTCATATGCACAGCTACAGAGTAGATATGCAATACAAAACCAAAGTCACAGGCTCCTCTAACAATGCAACATAAATATGTAGAAGGGGCCGTCGTATAGCTCACCTAGCACCATGGAACCAACCTGGCACCATGGAACCAACCTGGAGCCATGGAACCAACCTGGAGCCATGTATCCACACCTGGAGCCATGTATCCACACCTGGAGCCATGTATCCACACCTGGAGCCATGTATCCACACCTGGAGCCATGTATCCACACCTGGGTCTGGAATGTATCACTTGTGACCGCTCTTCACTGATGACAAATGTCTGACATTTTTACAAGGTGATAATTATCTTTATTCATAAAGAGGGGTAGTCTACAATGTGTTTAAGTAACAACAGTATACTTTACGAATTTCCCAAAACATTTAGATTTCTAGGAAAATATTAAAAGCAAAAGAAATAGTAGCAATGACTGTAACATTAATAACAAAATAAGATCTCATTTTAATTATTATTATAATTATATTATTATTCCAAATATTACATATTTTTCTTTCATCCTATTAAACATGACCCCATGTTGGGAATGTCTGCTCTACAGTCTAACAAGAAGCTCAGGTTATATTTGATATTGTTTATATTTGATATACTATTTTTCATTTTATTTTTAATTGTTGATTCTATTCCACTTTAAGTATTTGTATTCTAATGTTGAACACTGGTGCTGTCACAAAATAATTTCCCAATTTAGGGAATTAACTTTAGATTTAAAAAGTATCTATATCTATCTATCTGTCTATCTATCTATCTATCTATTTATCTATCTATCTATCTATCTATCTATCTATCTATCTATCTATCTATCNCATAAGGGTTCGTGCACAGAGGGGATTGTCGGGAAAGAGATGGCTGTTTGAGGAAGCTCCCATTTATTAACATTTCAACAAACAAGTTGCATATTTGCATAACGATGCAAATATGCAACTTGTTTGTTGAAATGTTAATAAATGGGAGCTTCCTCAAACAGCCATCTCTTTCCCGACAATCCCCTCTGTGCACGAACCCTTATGGTAGTTAAACATTAAAACACCTGCGGCTTATAGTCCAGTGCGGCTTATATATGTACACATCATTCAATTTAGCTGCTGCGGCTTATATTCAGGTGCGCCTTATAGTCCGAAAATTACGGTAATCGACACGCCGTAATGTAAGTGAATGAGGTCCAACGCCCAAATGACAATATTTGGAACTATTTCGATGTCCATACCCCGGAAGTAGGCGCCGCCATTTTTTACAACGGAGGTCTATGGGAGTGTCCTAACTCTTATCTCTCTAGGGCTCTGGTTAGAGCCAATAGAATCGAAGGGAAATCGTCCCGCACACACTCATGTTAAAAAAAAAATGGATTCAATCTTGCTGAAGAGTGTAGGAATGGCCTGCTCTACTATTTGAAAGCGGAATTGCAGTTTTATTGCTTATTATTCTGCCCTTGCGTATGCATCGCACTGCATAGCTTAACAGATAGCGAACAAAGACTCAGAAGACAGTTGTTGAGTTGNCTCGAGCACGCGCGCGGAGTGGTGTGAGTGGGCGACAGTCTAAATTTTACACTTAACTATCTAATGAATCGCAAGACTCAGAGCGAGGGTCTTCTGTAATTAGTTGACTAGCAAGTAGTGCTGAACCTCTTCTGTAGTGAGTAACTGTTTGTCGAAAAGTGTTTGGCAAAGATCAGAAGCCATTAAAGATCTGGTTCACTGAGACTTTAGTTAGATGATTGGACGGACGCACACGTTAAAAATGGAGCCGCGCTCAACCCGGTCTGAAATAAAAGGTAATGAAAATTGTAGAACAAGTACCACCCCGATTCGGTGAAAGTAACCATACTCGACATCGGATGGGAATTGCAGTTTTATTGCTTATTATTCTGCCCTTGCGTATGCATCGCACTGCATAGCTTAACAGATAGCGAACAAAGACTCAGAAGACAGTTGTTGAGTTGACAATTTACTGAGGCTTGAAATTGTAAAACTGCAAGAATAAACAGAAAAATACAACACAAGTTACACAATTGAAATAATACATGTGCAACATAATGCAAATAGAGTGCAGTATAATCAACAGCCTATGCTAATAATTAGCTATGTCCGTTAGCTTAGCAGCTAGTTAGCTTAGCTTATCTTATACATTGAAACCACACAATCAATTAAACCACATTTTNCTACTCTGGGGCCATTTGGGTGGATGTTCCTTATCTCTGGCCCCCCTTCTTCGATTTTGACATGTGACATCTCTTTCTGACCGTTAGAGCCAATAGAATGGAAGGGAAATCGTCACGCACACACTCATGTTAAAAAAAAGATGGCGTCTTCGCGCATTCAATCTTGCTGCAGAGCGTAAGAATGGCCTGCTCTACTATTTGAAAACGGAATTGCGGTTTTATTGCTTATAGATTATCAGAACATTTCAAAGGGGACACAGCCACATTGGATATTAACCTATGGATTAACTACATCATCGTTGTTATCGTTTTAATGCCATTGAAGACCAGTTTTGACCAGACAAAACCAAGGTAAACCATGTTAGCGTTGTAGGCTACCTAGCGCCACATGTTTTGATGTACGTTTTTGTTGATAGCGTTGCGAGTTTGTATCTTTCAGTGTTGAGGTGGGCACAGTTAGATTCTGTGTCTTTACGATCATAAACGATGTGTTGGATGTGCAGCTAGGATAAGTAATAAGGAAGCTAGGAGTGATTTTCGGTGCAGTAATAGGTTAGCATTTTTTGCTCGGGGCTAATTCAGAGGCTCTTGTGGCATTAAGCATTGTGTTTTTTCTTCTTTTTTTTTTTAAATGGAAAAGATCAGTTAAATTAGTTTATTCCCATTAAATGGATATAAAATATTCATAGTTTATTAAATATTAAGGTTCCTTAGACGTTGTTTCCTGCAAATGACGCGATTTCGGCGCCGGAACCGGGTCCGTGGGCCTTAAGAGGTTAAGTAAAAGTGCCAATACCATAATGTGAAGACACTCAAGATCTTTACAAGTCATCAGATCGCCCTAGTATCAGATACATCAATTTTTATAGTATATTTTAAGTATCACTACTCATAATTTAATCTGATGTCCCCTGTGACGGATTAACATATACTGTATATATGTGTTGTTGGATGGAGTGCACTTCAACAAAAGGGCAAATGAAATATTTCTGACCAGCATTCGCTAAGTCCTGATGGAAATCCTGCGGAAATTTCACACCTAATGTTTCTCCTCATGCTCCATGTTCCCACAAAAAAAGAAGAACTGAAGTGGTGAAAATATCTGTTTACATGAGTCAGTTTTAACTGAACAGATCATTCAGTTAAAACAAGCAGTGGATTTTAAAATGTACACTTTGGTTAATTTTCTATCTTTTTGAGATTAAACATCAATTTCTCGCTTACTTACTGACAAACCAATACACTACCATACAAAGAAAGGCAATTTTGAATAACAACTCAGGATAAAATAGTGAATACAATTATCTTAAGATAAGGCTAGCTGTCATACAATCGAATTCTGGTCATATATTCATTGTATTATAGCAAAACAATTTTCCTATGTTAAACCCAGGGTCTAAATCTTTAGATGTTGGTGTTACTGGGACACTGTGATTAACATTAAATACTACAGACACTATCGTTTATCGATCTTTTACTGCTACGGTAGGGTAAAAGCCCTTCAAATGATAATCCTTTAAAACTACAAAAGACACACGCAGCTTTTCATCTGTTTAGGTCTCTTGATAAAAGCTCTTTAGTATTTGGGTCAGCTCTGGCCTTGTGATGCACAGACTCCCTTTAGTCAGATGGTGAACAGTGATTTAGGTAATGTTCTCATCAGGTCGGTTAGTTGCGTGAGTCATCCACTTTAGACCGTCTGCATGCTATAGAGGCTAGAAGCTAACCGGCCTCATTTCGGTGTCAACAAACCTGAAATCTGAGAGAACACCGTCAATCAGACATAATCTAACATAGTTTTCCACCCAGATATGAACAGGGGACTGTCTATAAATGATCACTTCAGCTCATGAAACTTTAATGACCCCCTTAAGGAGATCGGGTACACACAGCACATTTTGCTGTGTTAATAAGTGTTGATTTTTCTGCAACAATTATTCCGAGTTAATTGCAAAGATTTCGGTCCGCTTATAGGGCTGATATGCCTCTGAGGCGACTGCTCCAAAAATATAGCAAAAATGGTAATTTACTTTTAGTTTGAGTCCACACTAACAAGCCAATTAAGGGATGTTTCCCGCTAAATGTTAAGGGGGTTTTCACTTCTTTAAGTAGAGACTTTTTCAATATGGTTTTGTGTTTTGGCGAGTTTCTAGCTTCAGCATGCTTCAATATGGGTCATGAAATATCTATAAATATATATATCTATGTATATATAAAACATTAAGCTGTAGATCTGTTAATAAGACAAAACTACTTAAAAAATCACTGATCTTTTCATAGAAGTCGTACACATTTAACACAAGGAGGTAACACTGTTGGGAAGTTCAGGCTAATTAATTACAATGTTTTCAAGGTGATAATAGGGAAGACTGGGGAGAAACTGAAAAACTAATTAGTGATTAAGTGAGATAACCCTTAAGGTTTTTATTAAAAAAAATGAAACTTGGTGGGATCAAATGGAGGAGGAGAGGTTTTAAGATGTATCTAGCGTGGAAGGATTACAAAATGCAGGTCACCTTGAGTACAAAATGGAATGATTGACACATTCAGTACTTTAAGGGACACAACAGTGTGCCATTAAATCCCAGACGTGCTGCATGCTGTCACAGCGTCCCTGCTGACAGAGCAGCACAGAGACAGGCCGGGGACACACAGCCCTCCTTTGTCCCCACACGCCCCCCCCCCCCCCA
>NW_011364450.1:0-35323 GCF_000735185.1 Notothenia coriiceps | reverse complement strand
CCCAAGGGACAGACAGAGCTACATTGCGCCAGTCACCTCGTGATGGCTGGGAACAAGCCCGAGTCCTGCGTACCAGATGGGGGGCTACCGGACCACTCTCCACAGCACTTATCTAGTGACACTAACCTCTTCCGTCTTCTCGCTGTGACTAATCATCGTTTATCCACACTGCATCTGTGATAGTGTTCGGCCTAGTTCTGCCGCTGCGACACAATCCTGCTCCTGCTTTAAAATCACCATCTCAAAACAGAGCATTCACGCTTTAAGACGTCTCTGAAACGGCAGCTTATGGCCTATTTTTCAGCACGGGACGTATTTTAAGTATGACGTCATGATGGCACAGACATAGAAGGAAACTTGGCAGCCACAACATCGAGAAACCATAAGAAAGATACTACACCCACAATAGCCTCGAAAACACCTGAATCACTTCAGTTTTGCCTTTTCTCTTCCTCTCTCCGCCTACACATGTAACCCACAGATGGATTCAAACACTTTGTCTCTTTATACCCTCAAACGCCCACCTTTAAAAGCAACAAGTTCTGGGAGGGAGTGGAAGCCACTGAGGAGATGAGACAAATTGGGTTGACTAGGAGAGTAAATAACTCCAGTAACCATGACAGATTGATGCGATCGGAAACTGTATCTGACGCTGGATATCCGTATTTGATTTCCATAAGAGGAGCTTCCTGTTCCAGCACAGACCGCTCCCATGACACGCTGCCTTGAGCATCCCTGATCTTGAGTCAAAACGGCAGGCTGCACCAACAGGCCATCACAAGCTCTTCTCCTTCCCAGAATATGACAGGGAGCATGCCTTTAATCCAGGGAGATGTCAAACAGCAACAGTTTGCTGTCTCTGATACCGTATGAGGCAAACGGAAAGTGCTCACACAGCTCCATCAATCGTATCGGGATACAATAAATTCACTTTAACAACATACGTTCTGTTTCTGGCCCTAATCGTCAAAATCAATCCCATCGTTGCAGAGAGCTGACGTGGCCCAGTTGTTGTTTTTTTTATTGAGCTTTTTTCCCCCCCTTCTTCTCTGTCCTGGGAGCGCTTTGCTGAGCAGGCATGTTTTTTTTCAGCAGCACCATGCGTCACATTTATACAGCGAAAAACCTGAGTTAACACCTGGGAGCTACACAACCAAAGTCTGCTGCTGGGAGACAGACATCTTCAGATGAACAGCTGATAACATCTGATTCCCCAAATGAACATCATAACAGGATGGAAAGCATTGTAATGTTTATGACCACCATGCTGTGCAGCCAAGCTTTGTTCAAACTCCCATATCTTTATTTTCAATTGTCATGTCCATTAACCAAAACCACTCAGATATTTCTGAACTGAATTATAGAGAAACCTTAAAAGGAAGAATCTAAAATAGCTTTATTATTTTTGGTGCTTTGAGGCGCTTCTCTCTGATTCTTGTAAACATTTGTCTGATTATGCTCAAAATAATATTGAACTTGCTGCTGTGAATTAGAAGTCATGCATTAAATATGATATATATTATAAAGACTGAAAACAGGGAGACACGCTTGGTCCAAAGAAAAATAAATCAGAGCCCCTCTCGTTAAGTATCACTTTCATTTCGATTTAAACGGTTTGAAAAATGATAAGTAAAAAGCCACCACACAAGTATGCCTACGTGACCTTGGAGGTCAAATTCAAATGTCAACGCAAACTAGCCCAAACGTTATATTGTGACAGCTCTGAAAACTGCTTTGATCTGATATCAGAGCCACGTATCAGAGTTGATTTCACACAGGATGCAAAAAGCAGCTACGGACAGCTCATCTTTCATCTTGGCAGCAAGCTGTTGTCTCAACATCTACTCAATCTCACAGTGTTTGCTCAAGAAGTGACAAAATCATCTGTTTCGCCGACTCTGTGTCGGTTTTAGGTTTCCAAGTCTGTGGCATTTCTCTCTGCTCACCACGTCCATCACTCTCCCACTTTTAATGGGCTAAATGAGAGCAAAGTGGAGAAGCATCAGGCCCCGAACACAAAGGAAGGCAATAGCTGATGTGCTCCATTTAGCATGTCTAATGTGACATTTCTGTGGAGGAACTGGAGGCGGTGGATTTGCCGCTCGAACAGCGCCGTCGTCTGCATTTTTAACACGGAGAAAGGTAAAGAAACTCGATTATATGTCCTCCTCGCAGCCTGTTCAACAGTCTGAGACACGCTACAGGATCAAATGTTTACCGTCTGGCAACTTGCCGTTTTAGAATTGCAATCATGCTGAGGGTTAGATGTTAGCTTTTAATCATCCATATCTAGACGTCCTGTTATCAACAGCTGATTAGAGAAATCAGTCCTTTTCTCTCAGGGTTATTACTGACAGTGCTGCTGCGACTTCTTATAATAAAGGAATCAGAAGCACTTCATGCATCTCCTTCCATGCATGTGCAGGGGAATGATGCAGAACTCATGGATTCTCAGAAGCAGAGCTGTTGAAGCATTCAATGTAATCGAGGGGTGGCCAAGCAGCTTCTTGTGTGTTCGGCGATAATCAAAGCACCATCAAGGAAACCAAAAAAGCCTCAGAAGAGATCTAAGAGCAATCTGATAGCTCAAAGAGATTGAACGTCAGTAGACATTATAAGCCTTTTAAATAGCAATCTAGTTTCAAACCGAGGGACTAGCACAGGCATGATTAAAAGCAGGAGAATAGACATACTCTGATGTTGAGGGGATAGAAAGCAGCATAAAAATAACAGCGGGAAGGAAAGAAAGATGGACGCTGCGTTCACACCACAGCTTCAACTGATTCCCACATTCAAAAAGTCTAAAAAGTTGGCGGAAGAAAAAAAAACAGATCCCTGACTGTCAGTCCATATCTACAGTCCGCGCAAAAAATATACCAGGGAGACGTTAATTAAATGTTACATCATTTAAGCACAGATAAGTGAGATACTGACGTTTCTCTATTCAGGGAGAAGTGAGAAGCAAAACTGCCATGAGTGAAAAAAAACACTTTAATTACACCGCTGTCAGTTTGTGAATGAATATTACCTGCAACGTGTTATACCTAAAGAAGATATGTTCGTTCTTAATTCAGTGCAAATCTGCCATGCCCCTCATCTTTCAAATGAAAGATACACTGCAAAGGACGTCACACGGATCATCGTTTTGTCAATGTGTTTCCCATTTTCCGATTGGGACAACATGGACATTCAGGAGGATCATCATAGCATAAAGACCCAATACATTGCAGTCTCATCTGGAGATAATCCTCAGGATTTGCACAGTACATTTGAGGGAATCACAGACTGAATTTATCCTGCGAGGGGCCAGAGGGGCAGTGTTCCCCCCCGTACCACAGTCAGACAGTCATGGTATCATTGATGTACTACTGGAAAATAAAGCACCGGGAACAGATCCATGGACCACAGCCTCTGTCTGAAGTGACAGTTAACATTTCTTGTTGGAAATCAACCAAATAACAACAAGGAGGCGCAAAACGAATACATAGAGATAACAAAGAGATGCAAAATATCTACTAAGAGATGCCAAATGTCTACAACGTGACTCAAAACCACTATCAAGCCACGGTAATAATTTGGAGACACAAAGGACTACAAAGACATGCAAAATGACAACAAACAACACTATTGCTTCTAAAGTCCCTCTGGTCTGGGGGTCTTGTTCTTATTTTGAAGGATGTGGGGCCTCTTGGTTGTCTTAACCCAGGGCCCCATTGTCTCAAATCGGCCATTAACCTACACTCAATAGCAGATACAAAAAGCAGCTACTTAATAATTGTTCATCTTATGTGTTCAGTTAAGACATTTTCCTAAAGTTACATGGGTAACATTTGGAGTGACTAATATGTGTCTATCATTAGAAGAAGTAAGGAAGGTCAGTGTGGCTGCAGCCTCAAAAGTGAATAAGTTGTTGGATAAATGACCAAGATGTGAGAAAATAAAATGCACACAACAGTCAGGGTGTGAATGCAGCATCTCATGCCTCCTACCTGCTCTTTGACGGAAGCCAGGAGGTTGGTGGTGGTGGTGGTGGTGTTGTTGCTGCTGGCGTTCGGCCCCTCTCTACCCACCATGGGCCCTTCCCCCTTTGCGTCCCCCCCCTCCATCTCCCCCCCGCCCTCGGTGCTGTATTCCAGGCTGCTGAGGCTCCTCTCTGACCCTGCAGAAGGACGACAAGGCGGTTAGTATGTGGACGTGAAGGAGGCAACAGAAAATCACTGCCCGGGCCCCGGGGGCCTCTTAGGGTGTCAAAGTAGGACTGTGTGGGTTTAAATAATCCTGCAGGCATTCTTTCTGACCTGCAGCTACTGTTTATTAAACCTCCGTATAACTCTGCGGGGACTCAGAGTTAATTCACAGTGACCTTATGCTATCACTAACATTTTTACAATACCCAAATGAGGAGTTAGAGTGGTTGTAGCTTTGCATGCACCTTTCTCTGGGGACTTATAATAATAATGTTTCTCCTTTATCTGTATTTTTAATCTTCTTTGGCATTATGAGGCTATCCAGTAGGGATTTAACCCACACTGACACATGTTAGGGTATATTTCACGGCAAAGCGATAGTTTTACGATGTAAGTTGTATCCCAGTGTCAATACATATATATTTGTATATTAGAACAATAAGCAGTATTTATTCCACTGCACAGTATTTAATTTAACATTATGTATATCATATTCTATTTTACATGCAGACTATTGTATCATTTGCACTATTTAATTAACGTCTTAAGTATATTGTACACTGTTGGAAGAGCCTGGTTTTTAAGTGGTTCATTTCCAACAACATATTGTGCACACGACAATAAAGCCTTTGGATCTTGAGCAGGTTATGCATTGCATGTGCAGGTGTGCATGCACGCTGCACAGAAAACATTTAACAGCATGTCACGTTCAAGGTTTTCTTTTCTCCCCCAATGCCATACTAGAGCTCGAGCTATCCGCGAGGAGCCTTCATCATATGCTGCGCGCAGCCTGTCTGTCAAACGCGCACATCAATCACTCAACCAAGGACGAGGTCAAAGCGACTCCCCGGACAGGACACCGGAGAGAGGGGCTGCACTGTGTCCCCCTCTCTGTGTCCCCACCTGGGTGAGAAAAAGCTGCGCGCTGCCTGCGAAGCGGCTGCGGCTCCGTGCGACTCACCGGCCAGATGTTGCTGTTAGAAGCAGGCCACAGCTGGCTCGATCCGTGCTGTTACGCATCCATCATCCCGCAGGCGGCTGTGACAGCTACATTCCCCACGCACTGACGGAGAAACAAAACAAACACTCCCTGTGCACGTCCTCACGCTCCTCTTTTGTCTTTTCTTTCGTTTATCCGGTGTTTGGTTTCTATGCGCCCATCTATCCCTGGCGTTGGAGTGTCACACAGCCACCCGCCCACCAGCCGCTGTTACCAATCAGCGGCGTGACGTCACCATGCGGTTACCGATCGGTTTCCGATACGCGGATCGATGAGGCGCGGATGCGGAGCGTTTGTGTCGCGGCGGTGTGAGGTGCGATGCGGCTCAGTGCAAACAGCGTGGCGGGAGGAGGGATGCAGCCTGCAGCGATACTGAGCGTGCATGTGCGTGCGCGCGCGTGTGTGTTTTCCCCTCTACACACACACTGCTGTAGGCTTGACTGGTCCTAATGGGACTCCCAAAGCATAATTAAATAGTTAAAGTTCATGAAGTACTTCAGAATAAATTATGCAAGTCCATCTTCAACACTTAAAGACTTTACTCACCCCATTGGCACACATTCATGTTTGTTTTGTATTTGCAAAATGAAAAGCAATATACAATTGCCTTTTTATATCGTGTTTCTATTCCAAAAAAAGTGAATTGGATTATTTGTACATAGATACCAGTAAAGATATTAAACAAATTGGGGGAAATTGCCCACTAAATTAAAGGTCTCCTATCATGTAAAATGCACTTGTTTAATGTATATACATAAATATGTGTCCCTGGTGTGTCAGGGAATTCACAAAGTGTAAGAAAATAAAACCCTCTCTTTTCCTCCGTACCCAAATCTCTCAAAACGGGGCTACAACGGCGCTGATCACGATTTGCGTCCGGTATGACGTAATATCGGAAATGTGGGCTGGCTTTACGCCCACATCAGAAATGTTGCTATCAGAAACAATGTGAGATGTGTTTTGGACACAATATGGTCTTTGTTTACATTAGCATCGCTGACACTCAGAGCTAACCTGTACTGGAGAGAGTATGTGTAAAAAAGCAGGAAATAAAAGCATTTAGCTCACAACTCAGTGTGCCTGGTGCTTAAAAGAGGGCGGGGCCAGCAGAGAATCAGCCATTCTCTAACAGGGCTGAAATAGAGGGATATGAGGGTTGTCTAAAATGCATGATCCGTTTGGTATTTTGAGTAAAACACATGTTTTTTATATATCTGATACCCATAATATATGCCTAAAAATATCAAAGGAGATCTTTAAGGGAATACACTACACATGCTGTAACTTTATTTAACTCCTTTCCTTTTAACAATCGAGTGGAAGCGAAGAAAAACCGGAAATGCTTGGAAAATCTTCTTTGCATCAATTAACTTAATGTGAAGCATGATATTTAAGTAACGTCAAGCAAGCTAGCGAGTACAAAATGTTTAAAGAAGGAAACAGCACACAAAGTACATGCACATGCCCATTTATTGAAATTATAATTGAGAGTCTGTGCAATCATCACGATACGCGGGGTCTTACATGGATTTTCTCCTCACTACACACTTCTGTTTAAAAAGCTGCTTCACTCTTCTGGTACATTTGCACTTTAAAAGTAAACTAATACCACTTGCAGATACAATAGCAAGAGGACGACAACAAGTGAGAATACTGGAGGGAGGATGCTGCAGAGTTAAGCCACTAAAGTTTCCCACTATCGGTTTGTAAACTGATATACGACCAACTGACACGGGGAGAAGAGGAAGCAAAACATTATTTTAAACTGCAGTATAATTAACATTCCATACAAATAAGCCTTTCCTGCAAAGCAAACAATATCCAAAACAAAATCAAGTGCATCGATTTTGGACACTTGACAATTTTTAATACCACATACAGATACATTATGCATCAATGCTTAAATATATAGTGTTGAAATAAAAGTGACAACCCTTAACCGGACAGCTGCGTTGACCACTTCCTGTAAGAGTTTTGAAGCTAATCGTTTTAAAATGACTGTTACTGCTGCATCATTTCTGGGAGGAACTGTTACACCCAAATGAATCACTTTCTCTTTTCATTCATAAGAGCATTTTCTCCGCTCTACAATTTTTTGGATTAGGATTTTGCTGTCAGTTCAGTCGAGCTAAAAATTGAATGACTCAAGGCTGAACTGTCCATCAAATGTAACAGACTTTTTTTGACTTTGTGAGATATCCTGACAGTCAGAATAATTCTATAATACCCCACGAACAAGCAGAGGATAAAGAGGTACATTATTTCTACTGTCTCCACGGTTTGGGAGTAGTTAGGCCAACTGTGAGGGCACTCAAAGCATGATGGGAAAAACAAAAAAAGGTGAAGAGTGCTTCAAAAGCCACAATATTGATGACTGTTTTTGCAGCTTTCAACAAGTTTAATTCAAGACCCCTTTAGTACCACAAAGTTAACAATTTAATCTCCAATTCGAGATCAAAGTGTTAAAAATAAACATTTGCCAGACCATGATCTAGACAGTGTTAGCTACAAATAAAATACACTTTAAATACATTTAGATCATGTTTCCGAGTTAAATGGAATGATTAAAAAAGGAAATGGCACATTCTTAATTCATGTTTTTTTATCTAAACGACCAGCAGCATCAATGTTTCAAATGCAGAAATGTTGCCGCAGTAAACTTGTCTCTCATCTGAGCCCAATAAACTCATCAGATGGACAAACATGGGACGGTGGGTTTGGCGTGAGGCTAACTCTAAGTTCTCCTACTGAAAAAAAACACTGCAAGAGCAGGGAAAAACTGCTTGGTTGGCATGTTCAGAACACACGTTAACACTGCCTTCATCTTCACAGGGAATGACTTGTGCTGAAGGTGGCCGTTCTCCCTACATTTCAAAGAACTCCTAATCTGTTGTTGCGTGAGCTTGGGGTTTATTAGGCTGAACGGGAATGCAATAACATAACACTGAAGGGCTTTAAAACGTAGAGGAGACCCAATCTAGTTCTTTCATTAGCTTCTGACGCACTTGGCATTATTACTGATTCACTTTCTGGTAAACAAGACGAGAAAATTCATATTGCAGCAACAGAATGGATTCACCCTCTTCTGGTGACTTGTAAACATCTTTTAAGGTAATTTAGTGTTTCATCACTAGGCGTTTTTCTTCTGAAAAGGGCTTGTATTCTAATTATTGGACTAAAAGCAGCATAAACATGCAGCTTGCACAATCAAATAAAGGCATTTTTCTTACATTTTAGGGAGTCAAAATGAACACATTAGTCCGGGGAGTGTTAAGAAGGGCAACCTTTTGCAATGCAGAACGTAAGGAGATATCATTGGCACTTTTCTACCAAACAAACAGGGCTGCTGCGACCATCAGTGTAGACTTTGCATCGTGTAGACTTTTGCAGGGGAGGGGGAGATCCGCTCCACCCCTGCAGCCGGAAACACACAACCATCTGACTTCCCTTCACAGAGCCCTTCGTCTAAACAAATAATATTCCACGTCACTGTAACCACATTTCATTAGCACAAACAATTTCAATTCACCAACTCGATCTTCATACAACCAGGGAGGGAAACTAACACCAGCCAAAAGCAGGTGGACTTAATCCGGCTGGGGAGATCAACTCCACTTTAAACTCAAACTGGCGAGTGAAACAGCTGGGGGGTTTTCACTCAGCCAGTGTTCGTTGAGTTAGTTTCCTGCCCTGTGCACAACCCGTCTTTCAAATCGAGCAACGACAACACAGAAATAAAAAAAAAAGAAAATACCGCGAGCACCGGAACATCTACTCAATAAAATCCGTGTGAATTTTTACAAATTAACGCAAATAAATAGAGGACCGTACCTTTTGCATAACCACGAGTACAAAACCTAACAGTCAGTGGATGTACAATAAATGAGTGAATCTGAGAGGGGCGGGGCGGGGGGGGTGATGTGTTCGTGGATCTGTGGAAACCATGAACTAGTGTTAGGACGAGCCCCCTCTCCCTTCAGAGCACAACGTGCACTACTCCAGATCTTCCACGTCCTCCGTCATGGTGGTGCTGGTCTGTTCTGAAGTCACGCCTGGAAGGAAATATAATATAACATTAATATATTTTTCACAACATTAAAGCTAAAACATGGCTGCAGACCAGAAGGAAATCATTACGTACTTGATGCGTCGTCGTCATTATTAGGAGTCTTCTTCTCGATGTAACCATGACTCAGCAGTTTGGTCATGCTGACAGGGGGAGTTTTCTTCTCGTGATTCCTGCAGACGACCATAAAATGAGTGACTTCCCTAATGATAAATCAATTGAATCTAGGTAATTGTGAAGTCTAAATATATGCACTAAGATTTTTTTTTTTTATATACTCACGTTTTCTTGTATTTGCTGGTCACGATCAGACCACCCAACTCATCGGCAACTCCATCGGGAGACATCTGTGGATTCAATAGTTTCCCAGATTAATGCTTGTTTTTTTTATCACGCTTGCTTAAAAAACCTGAACGCAGCAGCCATTTTCGGATGAAGCAAATGATGAGTGGGAATATAATGTTAGATGCAAATTGTCATGCAATGGAAAAGGATTAAAGAAAGTGGAATGAAAAACCCCCGCTCAGACCCAACAGCAGCAGCCAACAAAATCATTGTTTATTCTCTCATTTCTCTCAAAACACTGAAATTAAAGAGAAACTATCCAAGAAGTCAATCTGACAGCTACTCTGTGAAACTGCATTTCATGTGTTACATCTTGATGAGGAAACCTCATTCAGTATCAACAGTTTTTACAACTTCCAAAAAATATGGAGGTTAGTAGTTTTCAGTTATACAAAAATAAGAACATGTATAAATGATTACTGGACCAATCAATGCATCACTCTCTACTTACCTGAAGCCTTTACACATTTCTCCACAAAGCTACCGCACAGGCAGAAAATGAAACCCAAATGAATTCAAACCAAAGAGCAATTGTGACGATGGAGCAAAAATGAAATAAGGGAAAGGTGGTGGTAAAAATGTGAAATTTTTAATTAAAAGGATGAAGACATCGACACGGTATAAATGTCTGGGATGACTAGTTTGGTTTATTCACCTGCTCTTTATCAGGGGAAAATCTATTGTCTTTTTCCCAATCGGAACCGTTATCAGTGCCAAATGGTGCAGCAAGAGGCTGCATGCCCGCCTTCATCTGGCTGTCGGGAGACGTTGCTTTGCTCCCGCTGTAAGCACAAAACCACGGTGACATACGATGTTACTGCTGGCCACTTAGCACATTATGGGATATGTTGGCTGTGGCCCGTACGCTTGGCTTTATGTGGCTTTTAGGAGGATCAAGGAGCATTTAGGAATGTTTGTTACCTTCACCAGTTTGATGGTAACAGACTTGGAGTGGTTAATCAATACTCTAATTTACTGAAGGATTTTTCCTTTACTTACTAAGTTTGATATTTGTTGAATAATTATTAAACACACATTGTTAATTGTTATGACACAAATCCATTGTTTCAACATGCAGATGCCTCTCCACGTTGTTATAGTTTGCTTATTCCTGCCTAAACAGTGACTCACTTCTTTGACCCATTGCTCCCGAAGAAGTTGGATGGATTGTAGCTCTTCTTGGGTAGATTATCATTGTCATTCTCATGACTCAGCAGTCCTGCAGAGGGAGAAACCACGTTTAAATTAAATGCTGACAGCCATTAGGCAATACGATGTGGTATCTCACCTTTAAAAGCACAATTTGATATTTCAATTGCAGTTAACACATTTTAATTTGAAAGAAACATTTACCTTTGTGTCCACCCCCCTTTGCGAGTTTGGTATAGTCCGAGTCTGAAGCAAAAATCCCGACCCTCCGCCCGCTGTTCCTCTCCTGAGGGGAGGTTTCATCGGCAGTCTGGGACAGACCTGGGATCTGGGATGTCGGCCCAGTGGCTCCAGTGGCACCCTCGGCCACAACCACAGTCTTAATTCCTGCAATGACATGAGAATTACATCTGTGGCTCCTATTATCAACAAATTCATCAAAGCAAACATCCACAGCTCAAATGCACTGCATAATCAGGGAGCAACATCTGCAATATAACTCAGCTAAAGTCAAAAGTGTTGAAAAATAGGTTTAAACATTTTAATTAAATTGGAGATTGAACCAGAAAACGTTATGCAATTACCTCCAGGCTTGGTCCTCCGGTGGTTGGGTACAGCAGCACTCATTTTATCAGTAGACATCTGAGGATCTGATGACCTAACACATGACAGATGCAAGGCCACACCCAACTAATGAGCAAACATTTGATATAAATGCAATCCTAAAAGAAAAGCTTTTAAAAATGAGAAAACATACAAAAAACTCAAAGCACCACTTGTAGCACCTAAAATGTCCTCTTTTAAAAATATGTCTTACATTTCTTTCCCCACCCATCGTTCTCCACAATGGACAGAGAGGGGCCTAAAGCCATTAAAAGGAGCTGAGACGTCTCAGATTGTTTTATTACGTAATAGATAGTATGTGTGCCGAATAAACCTTAAGTCAAAACTTTAATACAGAATAGCACATCGTGTTCAATAGGGATTGTAGCGTTAGCTGCTAGCATAGCCGTGTAAAATGATCGATTTATCTAATGGACTCTGGCCTTCTGCTCCCCATATGCATCTGAGCGGCCCATCTGCGCCTTTTCACCCAGATAGTAGCAGTTAGGATGATGTACATAATATTGTTAATCTTATTCGTGAAGGTAAAACTATTACAGACACCATCGACATACAAGGCATACAAAAATAGTACATTAAACATTTTTTTAAAGATTTGATTAAAAAAAGTGCATAGCGTTACATGCCAGCTAGCATAAAAATGTATGTTAACGCTACACAAAATGTGTTGTCTATATATAAAAGCACACAATATATAGCGAGTTTCTAAAAGTATGTTTTTCTATTGCATAGTTTTACTTAGCAATGTAGCTAACAAAGCCATGCTAATTTAGTTAGCCGCCTAGCTAGTTGCCGCAGTGGCTTTCCAGCACCAACCTCACTTTGAACTGCAACGATGCTAGCTTCTACGTATGCACATAACGATACTACTTGCAGATAATCAGACACATATCTTACATTATAAGTTGGTTTTCTTCCGTTGTTATTATTCAGCGGCTTCTTGCAATCAAATGCCGTTAGCTCCCTTGCAAAGACCTCACACACTTCCGGTGGCACCTGCTGCTGACTTCCTTTACGCTAAACAAAGATCGTGTATGTTCAACAAAATCTGACGTCATTTTGCAGACGATGGAGTTTGGCAAAGGGTGGAGTGCAGATCCCAAAAGGGGGAAGAGTGAGAGCTCTTTCTCATTTTCAGAGCTGTTTTTACACGAAGAGACGATATTTGGGTGTTTAGAGGCAATATACATAAACAGACATAATATTAACGATTAAAAAACTGCAAACATAGTCAATTTAATCCTTTATTTATGACTTACTAGCATTTAATACTTAAGATAGTATGGTGTATTAGTAAGTGTTAAACCAATGTCTATTAATTAATCGATTACCAACATTTATAAATGTATTATTGTCCAAACATGACAAAACAAAACAGATCTGAGCTAAATACATAATGGGTTCGATGCACATTTTCTATTGGGTTATGAAAAATATTGTTTCCATGAGAAGCTGCATTGCTAACAAACAAAAAGCATGAAAAAATTACATTCTAAAGGTCTTTATTATAATTTACAGTTGTAAACAGAATGTATTTAACTAGAATAAACAGTGTTAGAAACAGTATTAGTATTATTACATTAACTCATATAAATATATATTATATCATTGTCATCAGATGTGCAATGAAACAACTTAGCTAATAAATGCTGTAATATATATTTGAAAAATGTTTATATTAATGCTTCTTTCCAAAATAACATACACACATGTATTTCTTTGTAGAACATTGCTTTAAAATTAAAGCAGCATTCTTTGTAATGAAGACTTCAACTAATTCACATGAATCATCAGCGCATGCATAAAACACCTTAGCAGTACCGTGAGTTAATGTGTGAGAATTAATGATAGGCAAGGAGAGGCAGTGCCAAATTTGACAAAACTATTTTCCCGGCTTGGAAATGGCTCAGAAGTCTTTGACGCAGTCGGGGCAGAGGATTTCGTCTTTGCTTGTCTGGAAGCCTCGACCCACCAGAGACACGCAGCATCTTTTGCAGTTGAAGCAGTCGTTGTGCCACTGACGCTGCTCGAACGAGATGTACTTGCTGCCTCCGAGGCCTGAGATAAAAGCAACACCAAGGAGCCATGAGACACCAGCACAATGAACTTCACAGTCTCATGATCTCTGCTAACGTAATTATTATTGAATTGATGGTGATTGGAAACACAGTGGGAAGAATATCTTCTGGGAAAGGATACGTCTCTGTTAAAGGTGTACTATGGTTACTTAGTTCATTTGAAGTTCATATGATAATGCTTCATCTAATGAATCTAATGAGGTAACCTTGTTGTATTTTTCTTTCACCACGTCACATATTTCTATTCATCTTTAAAGGTTGAAACAACTTCTTAGTACATCAAATCTAAGTATTACATGATCAAATCTTAGAGGACTAAATGTGGTTCATTTAGCCATAACTCTTCGACCATATATATATATATATATATAATATTTATAGAATGTGTCTTTTGCCAGTTCCTTAACTCTAACAAATTGCTAAGTCACTGGAGGGTTTCATTTTTGATGATTTCTAAAGATTGTACCCTTTTTATGTAAACCTGTATCCATTTCTGAAGAGCAGCAACCACGTCAGTTTACTGAAATTAGATAGCAGTTTAGGGAGGATAAACTATCGTGTAAATCGGACAAAATTGTAATTGAATTGCTGAATGAATCAAAGATGTGGCTAAATGCCTACGTGGATAAGAAATCTGGACGATAATGGTCCAAAAGTTTAGATAAAAGTGAACAAACCTGACATTACACAGGCCGGTAACAATGGCACCATGATACATTTAGTAACAAGTGAAAATCTCTCTGTTGATGTAACTGATGATACATTAGAGCAGTTCAAAGGTTTCTTATTTTACCGCTGATCGGGGTGGTGCAGTAGGCACATTTCTTGGCGAACAGGTTGCAGAAGCAGTCGAGGCAGTAGGCGAAATCGTCCCGGGAGGTGAACCTCTGTCCGGCCAGCTGCTGCTTGCAGCCGATGCAGACGAAGCACTCCTTATGCCAGGGCTGGTCACGGTAATTCACTCCTCCGGTGGTGATTGGCTGTAAGAAATTAGTACATGACATGTACCATGTTTACCTAATGACATTTCAAAGGACTGTTTTGCACTTTCACATCAGAACAAATATTTTAAATTGGACATTTTAGAGCTCCAATGCATGACTATATCCATACTGCTGCGTCATGCATGACTGTTGCTGATGCCAGATGACTACCAGTTCCAGCTTTCAGCACAAAATTTCGTTCCTGCTCTGCCATCTGTTTCCTTCACATTCGAGTCTTATTTGCATTCAATGATAGCAAGCAGAGGAATGTGTCAGTTTGATGTAATTGTGCAGCCATAAAGTACATCAAGTTGTAATACACAACTCGAGAGAGGCATCATAGTGCTATCGTTGAGCTTGCATTTACTTAAGCTACCCAGGGGACTTGTAAGGTAAGACCCTGTTTAACTTTGGCCTTAATGCCTCTGAGGCCCAGTATTGATCTTGTTATCATCTCGGGGATGGAAGACATTCTCATTAGACCTCGCCCTAACCTCAGGAGCATTAGGCAGAAACAAACTCAGCCTCTCTTGACACAATGATGTGGATCACAGTGTGTATTTGTACCTTTTTGCAATGCACGCACTGCTTGGCATACTGCTTCTCATAGCAGGGCAGGCAGTAGTGGTTGGCCTCCTTCTGGATGAAGCTCCGGGTTCCCATTGGCTGCTGGCAACGGTTGCAGGTGAAGCAATTCTCGTGCCAACTGTTGCCCTTATGCTCCATCTTTTTGGAGCCTGTATAGCATTGGGGTGGGGGGATGAAGAAGAAAGGACTCTCATTATCCCACTGGAATTCTGGTCAGCTTTAACCAATTACAGCTACCGGTAATTGCAATGTCCTTATGTCATGTGAGCTCCTAAACTGCTGACCTAATAAAGAAAAAAGGCTTTGTACGGTAACATGGTTGACAACACATCTTGGAAGTGGTTGGATTTATGGGAGAACAAATATACACATGTTCATAGTATTTCAATCTCAATTTCTAAACTGGTTTCATTATAAAAAATAGCGACATAGAAGCAATAAGCTTCTCTCACCAGGCATGATGGTCTTTAGGCACTCGTGGCACTTGGAGGAGTACTCGTTGCTGAAGCACTCAATGCACATGGGGTTCTTGTCCTTGCTGGCAAAGGGCCGATCCACCAGAGAGCGGCTGCACTTGATGCAGAGGAAACAGTCGCCGTGCCAGTGTTGGTCCTTGTACGACAGATCCTGCACAGCCAATGAGAGGACAGGAAGTCTTTTAGGCTTTTGTATATTCTTGCATGGAAAAGTTCAACAACTGTAGTCTGAAAACGTGTACAAGTTGAGTCAAAAAGACGTGAAACTAAAAGAGTATTCATTATACAACCTGAACAGCATGCTGGTTAATATGTGATTCATTTTTTTTGTTGAGGTTATGTGATGAAAGCAAAACACTTTATTTGTGCATGAAGTTCCCACAAAAACTATTTTAAATGTAAAGAAATATTGGCAAACTTTCCCATCATACACGAATAAACCGACAATGAAATAAAGTGGTTTAACAAGCTATCAACGTTGACATGTGATGTATGTTGTGATGTCTTTTAAGATTATCTGCACATACAAATTGGAAGATATTGATGAGGAGTGCATGCTCGTGACTCGTATGTTCTGGTCCATGAAAACAACTGTAAAAGTAAATCATTAAAAAATACAGTAAAACTTCCCCATCCACAAGAAACAAGACCAACACAGGTACAAGTTCATACGTCATAAAGTCTTTGGGGATTTGGGTGGGGAAAATCAAAGAGTGATATGTTGAATAATGAGTATTACCTTGCTGGTGCAGCCAATGAGCTTCTGGCACACTTCACAGCTGCTGGAGAAAAGAGCCTCGTAGCACTCGACGCAGTACGGGTTCTCCACCTTCAGGATGTACTTCTGCCCGTACAGCGTCTTCTTACACTCTGTGCAGTTGTAGCTATCGGCCATGTTGACTGAAATCTGCTCTGTGAGTCTCCTCTCCTGCAAGATAAAGACATAACGGGGATGCAATCGCAGCCATCTAATTGGACATGTGGTCATCATGATGCCTTCATGACCACGTGACCAGGTGAAGGCCTTGAGAAGTTCTTGGAAACTTAAATGACATACAAGCAATTAGCCCAAGGAATGTCCCTGAATGTCACTGTAGAGTCAATATTGTGTTCTTTATTAATGGACGTAACGTGACCTCTAAATCCATTTGACTCAAACTAAGTCTTAATCAAGTCTGAGGAGGTCTTAATTTGCTTGGCTTCCTCTCAAATATTTACGCTGTTCCAGATCTAATAAAGAGATGTCTTCATTAAATCTTAGGCAAGATTTCAAACTCAATTTTTGGAGGAATTTCCACTGGAAGGTCTACGAAGAGGAACATCACGCTCTTCTGGGTCAGCATCTCTGTATAGTATGTGTATTCTCTCTCTGTCCTAAACGGCTTGATGGAGCTCCTGCCCCCCCCTCCCTATGAGCCCAGTGGCCGTCTGCGAGACACAGCGAAACCCAGCCCGAAACACACACACACCCGCAGCCTGGCTGGGAGTTTGTGTGTGTGCTCAGGCTGAGTTCCGCGGTGTCTCGCTGTCTCGCCGACCCCACACCAGTGAGCCAGCTCACAGTGTCCCGCCCTTCGCAGCAGCGAGCCTCGCAACGTCCCGCCGAGTGTGTGTGTGTGAGGAAGTCGGCGGATTGGTCCAAACGTAACGGCTCCGTGGACATAACGTAACGTCACTATACCCGAAATACGTCACTATACCCAGGAAGTAAAAAATGGGAAAAGAGAAATGTCCAACGAGGCGTTCTGGGGCAGCATAGACAGGTCTTTTCTGTGTTAGAGTTTTACTCGCTACAGGGTGTACTTTGAGGGTTTGTGACTCTGCAGACCGTTTACATGCAGAAAAAGCTACATAACACACAAGGGGACGGGTTTAACCAGGAAAGCATGACATGGGACCTTTAATATCCCACATTAGACCTCTATAAAACATTCTAAACTCTTGCACCCTTTCATATCCTTATCTAAACCTCCATCTTCTATAAATCCTCTAAATTCCCCTTGGTGTACTTTGCTATTATCAACATGTACCCTTCTTTTTTTCGCCATGTTTACACCACTTAAGCATTTACACCCTTTCTCTGTCATCCCTTGAAACGCCTTATACAGTAACTGCATTTTTTATGTATACCACTTCAACTGAGCAACTGGCTGTCAATTTAAGAATCTATTGAGCATCTGCCAGTTGTTTAGGCGACTTTTTCCCCCCCAACAACCTACAACTCAATAAAAAGCACAAGCTCCTCATCCACTTTGCTCAAATTAGTCAAATAATCTGGATTATATCCAGAAAATAATGAGAAATGTTGCAATACTGTGATTTGTTAGGAAAAGTGCAAAAGTGTCATATGAGGCTATCATTTTAGACACAAAAGTCATGAAGTGGGAATAAAATCAGACAAACTTAGAAAATAAGAAGCAGAAGAAACACAGAAAGGAAAGTGCAAAGAACAGGGTCTAAAATAGGAAGGTGGAAAAGAGGAAATGTTACCTGTCAGCGCTACAGAGTGTCAGAGGACGGGCCGTCTCTCAGTCTGAGTCCTGAATTGTCTGCTGAGCGCTGTCCTCCATCTGCCTTTTAAAATTACAGCACAATGTGACACAGTGGGGCAGGAAACTGGAGGCATGGTGTGACCAGAGTGGGACGGTCACTGTATTTTTAGAAAGCTATAAATTAAGGAGAAAATCCTGAAAACCCCCACAGAATAACGTGGAGCCTTTTGAACATGCAATCAAGATGAATGCCTCAGATCCTTTTCTAAAGATACTCTATTACAAGTAAACATCTCTAAAAGTATCAAAAATATCTTAATCTGTTCATTTGATATTGTGTAGTCTTTAGATATTCTGAAGATATATATTCATGTGAGGACAATTATAAAAAAAAAACAACAATAAAAAGGTCATGAAACTTTAAATGTGCTGTGTTTGTGATCACAAGACACATCGAGGGTCTGAGGAAACCAAACATCTACAGATTCATGCCAACTAAAGATACTTGATAAACACTGACTTATCTTTTAATATACACGCCGAGAAATAATATTGGAGTTGTGGTTGCTCAGTTTATGACTAAATTAGGCTGGTGAACAAGATAGGTATACATGTTGACCTAGAGCTGCATCTCTGTTATTGAACGTGACAGATCACAGCTATTCAGATTGATGACCTGAGATCGGATCAATATTTTATAAAAATTTGATCCATCTTGATTTGATAGCATTTCATTTTATTATATTTCACCGCGGACCCACTTTGACTCACTGTAATATTTATATATGGAAGAAGTCTCTTCGCACGCCTCTATAAAATCCAACAAGATAATTAGATAAAGCCTAAATTGGTTTTATAAATCGTAAAGGTATTTCCTCTTAGAACATGCCGGATTTGAACCCGGTGTTACAAGAACTGTTTATTCTAAAAGGGATAACATGACGGAGCTAAACAGCGGCCACTTGTCAGTCCTTAGCCTAATTTCTTCAACTCAGAGTACCGACTGTAATCTGTTCATGTGTGGCTCCCTTGACGTGCTGCTTTTATTCATTTATAGTTTTTGTAGAATTAGATTCTCTGCTGGTTTTATTTAAGCGAACACAACATTTGATTTAATGTATTATAGGCCTTGAACATCAGTAAATGTAATAGTAGAGCGGCTGTAATGAGAAGGTTAAACCGGTTAAACCCCTGTACAGTTTGTACAGGAACTTAAAAAAACTTTGTAATAATAGAAAAAGAAGGGGCTTTAACTCAGGCCTGTGAAAGCAGAACTTTCAGTTCAGGTCAGGTAAATCCTCACAATGGCGTGTTTTGTACAAGCCTAATGATAATGTAAACAACTCTCCATTAATTGAATTTTCCTGACTTCATTTAAAGGACAAATTCTCCTCAACAAAAACACTTTGCTGAGTTGAAATACAGCATTGTGTACGGCAGAGGTTCCCAACCTGGGGGGGCACCAAAGATCGCAGGGGGGGGCGCCAGGCCTCAGATGATTTGAGGCCAAATATCATATTTAGACTTTTTTTTTGTAGTATATAATTGTAACGCAATACATGATTGTCACTAAAAGCCTTGTCTCTACATTACAATAACATATACAAAATAATTGATTAATTAATTTGAATAAAAATTCAAGTTAGTAGCTATTAAAAGGCATAAAAAGACAGCAATGTATAATTCTTTCTTTTATAGAAATGTTTCTTCTGCCCGTGAAGTGTCCAAAACAGGCTTGTCTGGATAAGCGCATTTTTAAAACATAGTCATTGTCCATGCCGGTTTCAGTTGGATTATTTGTCACAGTTGCTCCGATCAGATCGGTCTCCTCCATTTTGTAGATTATTTACAACTTTTGAATCCACATAAACACATCGGCAAAATCCGGTTTACTTTGAGCATGTGTTTTAAACAGTTTTAAACAGTTTAATCCCTTTGTGAATTGTTTCCACTTGCGCCGTCCTTTAATTTCTTCATACAGCGGCAATCCAAATGAATTAATCCTGAGTCCAATAACCATCAAAGTCACTCCAATAGTGCTCCTTAATTACGCTTTCATCCTCCTTTAACAAAATACTTCACATTCATCCTGTTTGTGACAGTAGTTGTAGCATTTTTGAGACTTTGAATTATTTAATAGAATTGTCTTTATTTGGCACTGACTTTGGCTATATTAGAAAGGGGTCTAACTGAGTCAGTAGAATGTTTAATGATTGGGATGAAAAAGGCCTTCATTCATTGCATTTATCTTCATTATCGGGGCTAAATGGCAGCCTCATGTTTTAACAGCTATTACAAATTAAATGTAGATCAATAATGCATTTTCTTTTAGAGAGAGGTTTAGGACTAAATACTATGATGCTATTATACATTTTCTGTGAATTTAACTACTTGTTACACGACAAATAGTTCAAGAGTGGGTCAGGCTTTTGTTTCGAAATGTAAATTCCGTCGCGTTTTTATTTTGAAAGATGACGTAACAGGAAGTGTTTTCCTTTTTTACAGGCGTTAGCTTGAAAACGTTATATATCCGGAAAATTTTATAAACAAACTGTGATTGTTGTCTTGTATTCCAAAACGAGGAAGAGGAACATGTTGCCAACAGTAAGTATTTAGTTGAACAGGGAGGAAGTCAACGATATTTCAGGTATAAAAACATGGAAGACGAAGAGCGGCTACAGCTCGGAGGGAACCCGGACTGGATGTCCCTTCTGCCCGCAGAGCTGTTGGATGTCCCGCTGTGGAACCTGGCCATACCCGGTAAAACAGAAACACTTCCTTTTTCTATTTCTATTTAATGTTTTTATGAAAATGTACCTGTTCTTTTCATATGAGAAGTCCAATTTATTTTCATAGTTTTCATGTCATATGACCATGACCTAATTACTCCAGACGATAGGACACACCTCTTTTTTAGATTTGAGTACTTCTATTTTATTTATTATTTGCATGAAAAACAACCTATAACAATGCTATTTGTATAGTTTTTGATTTAGCTAATTACTTTGCAGATTCAGAGCCTTAATACAAAATAGAAATCCAGTAACTTGTTATGATATCTTATTATATATAGTTACCCAGCAGTATACTATCAGTTATGTTCCACCTTTACCAGCTGCAACATAAGGTGTTTTACATATTAATCCATCACTTAATATAATGCAATAATATAGGCCAGGCATTCTGCATACTGAGCCCAAAACACATCAGAATCGTCATTTAAATATTGATATATAAAGTAGAAGAAGCACTTAAATCCACTAAAAAATAAGTATTTCTCATGAGTGTATTAATAACATCTGGTTTGTAGCTGGAGTCACTGGGGACACATGATCTCTCTGAATATATGTTGCACATTTCTGCAAACGTACCAGGCAATAAACTAGATTCTGATTCTGACTAACTGAAAGGATCTTCTAATACTTTTACTCAGGTACTTTAACGGAGTACGTCTACACTGTTATTACTACTGTCACTTTAAAGAGTACTTTCCCCTCTGCTTTGGGGCATATTGTTGAGTGTGTCTGCCCTCCGTCTCTGACCACAGGCAGCCATGACAGCATGTCTTTCTGCCTGGACGTCTCCTCTCCTGTCCTGAAATCAGAGCCCCGCCTCCTCAGAGTGATTGACAGGCTGTGTCCCTGCTGGACTCGACCCTGCATCTACCGCTGGGCCACCACACAGGTAGAGATGTACTGTATGTGACACGTACAATCATTGAGGCCTGCCCTTCAGTGGATTTGAAGGGAGACAATCTGATGGTGCGTTCAGGTGGCTTTCCACAACTTGTAAAGTCAAACATTTCCAGGTTTTTTCCCCCCTGTATGTGCTCAAAGTCACTGGCAGCAAACTGAAAGGCCTCTTTACAAAGATTACTGAAGTAGAGGTACACAATTAACAAAGTACTGCAGCACAAACACCCTAGTCAGGATTTTATTGCTAAGATATGATTTCTACATGTTTACCTGAAACTATTTTTCTGAATAACACATTATGTAAAAAGAAAAAAACAACTCTGCTCTATTTAATTCAATTTGAATTAATTAGATTTTTTTTGCAGAAGTCTGAGAACTATTTTCACGGAAAATGTCCTCTGCTCTCTGTAATTATAATTGATTAGATTATTATGGCTTAATGCTGGTAGGTAATGTTTACTTGGAAACATATGCTCTGTTTATTCAGATGGACCAGATACCTAATAGTGCAAAGGGAAGATTTTATTTACTTGAGAGTTTGATTTAATTGGAGCTAACACTCTTTAATTAAATTTGAGCAATTATTTTGAATCAGGAAATACTCGTGATTGGATTTAGGCGATCTCTCTAATTGAGAACCACATGCACATTTTCCCCAGTAAAACAACTTTCTTTTGAATTCTGAAATATTTATGATGATACATAAGTTTACACAATGAAGTGTGAATAAAGGTGTGTTCAGATATGACTTGTTATATTTCAAAAGTGCCTCATAAATTGTATTTTCTACAAAGAAAAGCTGTGAAATGCATTGGATTATCATACATTTGACATTGATTCCCTTTTGTCTTCTTCCCCGTGTGTGTAGCAGTCGGTCCTGAGTGATCAGTGTGATCTGGGAATTCGTTTCTTTGACCTGCGGATCGCCAGGAAGCCATCAGGGGGCGGGAAACTGTTTTTCGCCCACGGCATTTACACACTGATCACTGTGAAGGTACACACACTCAGTCTCAGCTTTGAATGGGGTTTACATTAAAAACATCATCGAGGAAAATGAGAAAAAAGAGAATACAAAATGTGTGTGTGCAGGAGGCCCTGGGGGAACTGGCTACCTGGTTAGACACTCATCCGAAAGAGATCATCATCATTGCCTGCTCTCATTTCGAGTCACTGACCGATGAAGATCACTGCCAGCTTGCAGATTACATCATCTCCCTTTTTGGAAAGAAACTATGCTCTTCAGAGGTAACACAGTTGTCATTTTTCTAAATAAGATCATCAAATCCTTTTATAAATATCAAATATATTCTTCTTTTAGCCTTACTAATGTGTTTTTGCTGACTAATACAAATGTACATTGGGTATACTTAGATTTCTAACCACTCGAAAATGTCACAGACTTAATAATACATACAAAAAAATATATATATATGGTTTTTGAATAATATATGTTTATTTGCAGGACAGTCCCACCTTGCGTTCCTGTTGGTGTAGAGGTCAGCAGGTTGTAGTTTCCTATGATGACCAGCAGATGGTGCTGCAGCACCCTGAGCTGTGGACTGGGATACCTTACTGGTAAAGAGAGGCGAAGTCCCGCCCATCTACTTCAGACCCATGGGACCTTATTTCAGAAAAATTATGTATTGAAGTCAATGGGGAGAGAAAACGTATCTTTCGATCCTGTTTGAATTGTGCCACGAATTACACATATGATGTTTGTAAATCTTCAAAAATAATTTCCATGTCAAAAAAGTCACAGTTTGTCTTAAAACTGTTAAAATAAGACTGAAAAATACGCAACTAGAAAGACTACAAATCCCAGAGTCCCGGTCCCGCATACTGGCTCTTACGGAACCGACTAACTCCCCTTGTGTTAAAAAGTGTTACTTCACAGTTTTACGACACATTTTTATGATTGACAAACATCATATGTGTAATTCGTGGCACAATTCAAACGGGATCGAAAGATAATCTGTCTCTTTCCATTGACTTCAATACATAATTTTTCCGAAATAAGGTCCCATGGAGCCCCCCCGGAAAGGGAGGGACTTCACCTCTCTATACAAATCTCTAATTGTTCTTTATTAGATACATGAATTTATGTAGTTTTGCTGATTTATGGAATTAGCTCAAAACTATTAAAAACATTTAACTGACTCTGGCTCTTGTTCAGGTATGCTGACAGTTCGGACCCTAAGAAAGTGATCGCCTATCTGGAGGAGCAGAAACACAAAGGAAGACCAGGTAGGCTGAAGAGGAAGATATATTACTCTAAAAATGAACTTAGTTTGAAGTAAAAGTCCTGCAAAAGTGGCACCTGTGCTGAATACTGATTTAATCATATTTGAATATTCCTTTTATGTGATGAGACCACCTTAATACCTCACATACTGTTGAGTAATTCAATCTGTAGCCATTATTTAAATATTTAATAAATGTGCAGATTATTTTCTCAATGAATTTCTCTATAAAACATCACAATATAGAAAATGTCCATCCCAGGATTTCAAAGTCCAAAGTGATGTCTTTAAGTGTCTTGTTTCGTCAGTTCAAACCCAAAGATTTTCTATTTTAAATGATTTGGCATTTATTTTTGGTCTTCTTATCAATTAGTCAACTATAGTTGTATTACTTGACTGTATTTATGATCCCTATTAATATTAAGTGTATTTTTTCCTGGGGTCCACACAAAGGCAAGACATTTAAACATCATATTCTCATCAGTCCACAAAGTCAACAAAACCAAACAAAGTAAAAGAATAGATGTCTCTCACATTCATGTCACATACGAGTAAAAAGCAATATATTCAAAATAACAACAAGTGGAATAAAATTGAAAAACTCATGTACTTAACTTTTTGATATTCACCTGTCTGCTTTTCTCACAGATGGTTTCTACGTCAGTGGGCTGAACCTGACAGAAGACGCTGCGTACATCCTGCTGCACCCCCTGCAGGACATGAGGACCCTGACCCTGAGGGCTCTCTCTCTGCTGCTCCGCTGGGCGAGCGAGCAGCAGCCGGGGGGCGGGGCGGGGGGGCTCAACGTCCTCTGCTGCGACTTCGTGGACGTCAGTCACTTCTGCTCGCTGGTGATCCGCCTGAACTACAAGAAAGTGCTCGCTGCTCCTCGGGCCGTCTGTACTGTGCCGAGAGCAACAGCAGAAAAATGTTGGCTGTTGCCATAGCAACCAGACTGGACATCCAACATAGGAACTCTTGGAAGTCAGCATTTATTATATCAGTGAAAGTGCCAATTACTGTGAATACTGTCACTTTTAAACGTGTCACTCTTACCTCTTGTACACAAGTTCATGTATTGTTTTACAGATTGTACATATATTTGAATTTTGTACATACTTTTTCGGTTCGCATGCTATTTGGGAGTATTAACCTATGTACATTATATAAATAAAAGCTTTTATATATTTTTATACTATTGCTGCAGATCTTCTATTTAATGATCTTAGATATCACGTGGTATCCTATTTAAATCCCTTTACAATTTCAGTATTTTATGACATGTCCATTGGGGATGGGAATTGGAAAGCAAATTTATATTTGAATATTCGACCCCCAAAAAAACGGTTAACCGATTTTACATATCCTATAAAAAAAGTTTTATTAATAAATGCATTTTCAAATAAATATAGAAACCAAACCAAGTTTTCTTTGATATTTATCTCAAGATATTTAAAATGGCACTGTCGTATACATTTAATTAATCCATTTGATAATATGTAATCAACTTGGTCACCCCTCCGATCAAAATAAATATCAAAGATAGCATAAATAAAATAAAATAAAATATTCGAATACCTGAATCATTTTGAGTATTCGATTAATCGTTCCCATCCCTAGTGTTCATACAATTTCCTCCATTACTGACAATCTACATTCAAAATAATTGAAACAAATTGTAGTTTTCCTGAAGTTGTAGTTATATTGCTGTATAAAACTGCTTCAGCAAATCACTAACCCCCCCCCACTATTGAGCCGACATCAATCCATGGAATGGTTTCTGGAGTCAGGCAGGCTGCCGGTCACATGAGGACACAGGTAGCTCTTCACTAACGAACAAACGAGACGCAGCTGTGCAGGCAGCTGGCCAATGACAGGAAGACGACGAACACACAGGAATATGACAGACGGCACCGCAGAAAATCTGAGTTAGAGAGACAGGAGGCATCAAATTCTGTTTCCTCGCAGAGAAGGAGACAACACTCACACTTTCCACACAGGTTTATTCAAGCAGATGCAGCATTTTAAAAGGATGCTCATCAACACAAAGTAAAAAACAGATAATAATGATCTTACTGCAGTTGTTAAGGCACGTGGAAACTAATGAAAGGCTGTGTTGGAAGTTTAACCGCAGAGTGCTGTCAGCTAGCTGCAGTGCATTTACTGTTTGTGAACAAATAAAAACAAATAGAGAAATAAAAAGCAACAGTGCATAGACAAACAGTTATGGCTGAATCCTGTCCAGATATCTGTAGGTACATTTGTTTGCATATTTCCTGCACAAACTTTGTATCAGGAAATGTGTGTGTAAGGCTGCACATCTTCTGGGTATATTTGGAAATGTTATTATTCACACACTATACTAGAAAATGCACGGTTTATAAAAAATAAATATCCCTTTGTTACTGCAAAAAATACGGAAACATCTTCCCATGTAAGACAGTCACAACATAAAAAAGACTATTACTGAAGTGCTATGGGTTACAGGTTACATCAGTGTAAAAGAAAGGAAGTTAAACCATTTTTAATAAACAATAACTCAGGTTTATGTTGGACGCTGAAATGTGTGGATAACTGCACCGATGCCCACCTGAGTATTTCAATTTTCCACTCTAGCTCCGACATAGACTGTATATAGAAAGTTAATGTGGAATTAAAGCCACAGGAGACCTTGTTTTAAATCATTATTAACACTGCTCTTCAGGTATTAGGGTTGTAAATATGAAGAAGAAAGGGACACATGAAATCTACCTGTTTTTTCGAAATGTAACTCACACAGACGTACTTTCTACTCATGATCACAGTGGTTTATCCCTTTTCTGAGATACATTTATTTCCCTTTTATGGATAAAAATGACGGGGGTGCTGTTGTGTGACATATCTGGCAAGAGATATTAATTATAACATTTCCCCTTGTTGAGGAAATATTATAAAAATGTAATTATTCGTGCCATTTCCTGAAAACTAGCTTTGAAAAATCACAAAAGTTGTTTAGCATCAAAGCTTTTAAAAATAATATCCAAATATCCTTAAAGATTGCTTCTGGATAAGAAACATATACGTTTATTCATAAAGGAATCTAAAATGTATATAATACATTATTTTTTGTCGTATATATTGGACAAGAAAATGGGTTTTCATCTTTAATTATGAAAGGAATTTTGTTTATTGTGCATATAATTGAATGTTTTTCCATCTAAATGGTTAGAAGAGTCTTTGAGGATTTTGGAAAGTTCTTTAAAATACCATAAATTGATGTTGAATCGTACATTTTTTGGTAATAAACACATCTATGTAATGGTATTACACAAGAGGCACAAACCTGTGACCCTGACACTTTGGATAAGCCTATCTATAAACAGTATTGGGACTACTTTCTAAGAAGTAAATTGCCTCTATAAAATCAGCCTGTGTGTTCTTAAGCATAAAGCACCAAGCGTCAACATTTATATCAGCATTTAAGCGATTGCTAGCTTAAAAGTGGAAAAGAACCATTCACAGACAAGCGAGCGTCCCTGCTGGAAACACACTGTTGCCTTGTGTACTTCCAATATGGCTGCCGCAGGGTGTGTTACTGTATATATCCTGAGTTTAAACAAAGGTTCAACATGTGGGAGGGTCCTGTATAGCACCATATGGGAATGGCTTACAAACAAACTAATTATTCATAAGAGGAAAACATATTTACAACATACTGAAAAGTATGGACAAAAGCATGGCTTCGGGAGGTGTCCAGTGTGTGTGTGTGTGTGTGTGTGTGTGTGTGTGTGTGTGTGTGTGTGTGTGTGTGTGTGTGTGTGTGTGTGTGTGTGTGTGTGTGTGTGTGTGTGTGTGTGTGTGTGTGTGTGTGTGTGTGTGTGTGTGTGTGTGTGTGTGTGTGTGTGTGTGTGTGTGTGTGTGTGTGTGTGTGTGTGTGTGTGTGTTTATCTCTTGGCCTGGCCGATGTAGCTGTTCTCGATGCACAGCACCACGTAGGAGCCGGAGCAGCTGCTGGGGGTCTGCTGCAGCAGGTTGCCGCTCCGCAGCTCCGCAGCCGTGCCGCTCAGCGCCCGCTCGCCCACCCGCCAGCCCTCACAGATGTTGTCCACCTGACCCCTCCCCGCGGCGTTCGACCCGTGCCACAGCATCTTCTCCGGCCTGGGAAACATGGGGAAAGAGGACATTTTAGAACTCCAACACCTGAAGAGCAGTGTAAATAATTATTTTAAACTAGGTTTCCAGTGGCTTTAATTCCACATTTACTCTTGATATATATTATTTGTTGGTGATAGAGTGGGAAATGGAGTAATTGAAATGCGAGTATTGGTGTAGTCATCCACACACTTCAGCGTCAATAATAATAGTACATTTGTGTCTATTTTGATTACTGCATACCAACTAAATTCCGTTAAGGTGGTTTGGGGATGACTTTTGTCTCACCATGTGCTGTCGTTGAGGACGTCTTTGCCATCGAAGGAGTACATCGGCACGTTGTCCTTCATCCTGCCCTCATTAAACATGGCGTCCCAGCTGTCATACAGAACCTCGTCCTGATGAAGGTGACACACAAAAAATCAGTGCAAAGATCTGGAGAAGAATATAGAACTGGTGGGCAGATAGTTACACAGATTATTACAATTATAACGATTGTAAATAGTTTTTAGGGATCGATTATTTGTATTGCACTTTCACATAAAAGTTCTGCTTTTCCTTCCATGTGCTGCTTCACTCCTGCAAATGTACAACTCTTTGCATCAAAATAGGACCAAAAAAAAATCGCACGTTTCCAGTCATTTCATCTTTGATTATGAGACGATAAAGCCATTAATATAACCCTCTTCTGTTTCTAGCTTCATATCAACATGCAGACATGAGACCTTCTTATTGGACCCTTGAGAAGAATATTAACAATATCCTTAAATATCCAGAAACCCTCTGCTGGCTACCTTCAGGTTGACTATGGGCAGGTGGTCCCTGTCGCTCCGGCGCACGATGCTGTGCAGGTCCTGCAGTTTGGCGGAGAGGAAGGCCCGGAAAGTTCCCTTCATCCCGATGGCCTGAGCCTGGGTGAAGCACTGGTAGTCTGCTCCGCGGATCCCCCGCATGGAGCCGGAGTGGGGGCTGTTCAGGGCGATGAGGTGGAGCTGGGGAACACCAACATGTACAGCATTCATATTTGATTTCATTAAAAAACTTTAGCGGAGATGTGAGCAACTGTGGTCACGGTAAATACACATGTTTACATATTATTGTATATACTGTTCAATGTGCATGTTTACTTTTTATTACTATATCATTTTTTTAACAGAGAATATTTTCTTTGTTTAATTTAATTCAATCTTTCTTTGCACATTTAACAAATAGCAACCGTCACAGTTTACCCCCCAGGATCTATAAAGTATTCAGATTAAATGCGATGGTGTGGAAGTGGTCTCTCTTACCCCTGCTCCTGAGGTATGATGGTGCACTGGAGTGTGGGGCACACGAGGAGGGGGTCTTCGCTGAGGAGTGACGGCGTAGCGAGGGTCCTCGTAGCGGGAGTCCGGGTACGCAGGGCGCTCCTGAGCCGTGTTGACAGAAACCCTCCCGTCCGGTTGGTTCAGGCGGTCTGTGTAACTCGGGAAACGTGGATCTGTGGGTGGTGGGAACCGAGGGTCCGGCTGATACCGGGGGTCAGGGTTGGAGGGATATCTGGGGTCAGGGTGGGAGGGGTATCTGGGATCAGGGTTGGACGGGTACTGTGGTTCCTGGCGTGTAGGGTGGTGAGGGTCCTGGTGTGTAGGGTGGCGAGGGTCCTGGTGTGTAGGTTGGTGAGGGTGGTGAGGGTCCTGGTGTGTAGGTTGGTGAGGGTCCTGGTGTGTAGGTTGGTGAGGGTGGCGAGGGTCCTGGTGTGCAGGGTGGTGAGGGTCCTGGTGTGTCGGGTGGTGAGGATCCTGGTGTGTTGGGTGGTGAGGGTCCTGGTGTGTAGGGTGGTGAGGGTCCTGGTGTGTAGGGTGGTGAGGGTCCTGGTGTGTAGGGTGGTGAGGGTCCGGGTAGACGGGGCTCTCAGGTTGCCTTTGGGAGTCGTGTACGGAGGGGTCGGTGTTTTCGGTGTGGTGGGGGGAGTAGGGGACAACAGGTGGGGGCTCCACAGCTGCAACCTCGTTACCCTGGAAATAATGGGCATTATGTGAATGAACATAACGTGCATTATGTACATTAAGACAATGGTCATTGTACAGTATGTGAAGGAGAAGCCAAAACACTCACATCTACAACGGGCAGAGCAATGTAATCCCCAAGCTGCAAAATAAAGAGACAACAGAAATATAGAGGGGGTTACAGTATGTATGCATGGGGGTTGCAATATGACGTAGGTGTAAATACATAACATAAATAAATGAATAAATACAGAAATAAATAAATATAGGCACAAGAATTGTTCAAATTAAATAAATAAATATTGGAATAAAAACATTTTTAAAATTCTTAAATAAATAAATATATAGGAATAAATTTTTTTATAAATATAGGAATACAATTTGTTTTTTAAATAATTACATTAATAAATGTAATATGTCCGGCTGATGTAAGACAGTAAGTTAATACTTCACCTGGACTTGACGAATGCCCCCCCGGACCCTCAGGTAGAGATCAGTTTGATCTATGATGTAGACCAGAGAGCCCTCAGGCTGTCTTCTGGCGGTGGCTGTCATGGTGTCATACGTCCTCAACACCGTCACCTACAACCACAGAAACACTCTTACAGCTCAGCTACGGCTACATTACCGCTGGTGTTTGTATCTCGTGGTGTTCTGTAAGATAATAAAACTGCTTATTCACCCCTGAGGAGTATCCAGGTAGTCCAGGTGTTCCAGGTGGTCCCGGGGGTCCAGGAATATTGATAGCTGTCATAACAAAAGGGAGGGGATCACATGACTGTATGCAGACTTAATTGCAGTGGTGGGTATTCAAGTAGAAATACATTAATCATACAAATACGTATCTCTTCATTAGATGCAATTCTTAACATAACTGCATTATTTTAAAACATGTCCTCAACAGGTGATAATAAATGTGAGTGCTGTCATTAATTAACATGCTCAGGAATGTAATACAACAAAAACATATTTCTTATGTCAATTACTGAATCCTAGTTTGAGAGGTTTCAGCGCAGTCCGGATCGTGTGTGGAGATCTTATTTGTCGCTGAATATTATAACTATGTGTTGCTAAGTCTCAATAAACGTAGGGAGAAGAGTGTAGACCAATTCAAATGAAGTAAAAGCACACACTTTCTCACAAATGCACAAAGAATTCAGCAAAACTACGCGAGTAACAATTTATAAACAAATTACTAAAGTAAATGTGACGCGTTATTACCATGGTATTATTACCATGGTTATTACCATGGTTATTGGGCTGCACATAACTGGTGCGCAGGTGCGCATGCGCACCTCCGCCAAAAAAAGAGCACCGGGTCATTTGAAAAAAGGCGCATTAGCGTACCAACATTGAGAGAGAGAGAGAGGGAGAGAGAGAAGGGAGAAGAGAAAAGAGAGGAGAGAGAAGAGAGGAGAGAGAAGAGAGGAGAGAGAGAAGAGAGAAGAGAGGAGAGAGGAGAGAGAGAGAGAGAGAGAAAGATATTTGCGAGTTGCATATGAACTCAGGGCCGGTGTTCCGGATTAACTGGTTCCCTCGTTAACTGGTTTCCCGATCAACTGGGGTGATTTTTTAAATACATCTTTTGGTATATTTGGCTCGGTAGGAAGACTTTGATGCACATTCAATACCAGTTTGTGAGGTCGCACTGGCGTTATAACTTTTCGCCTAGGGCGCCAGATCTGGGGAGGCGCTGCGCTGGCAGTTCTGGGAGGGAAAACACATTTTGGACCGTTGGTGCTCATCCTAATTTTCGGCCTTGATGTAACAATATTCATAATTAAGTAAATGTAACACCCTTTTCACCCCGGTTACACGTTTCATTTGCCCTGTACGATGGGCGCTGTAAGTGATGAAAATGGGGGATGTTGGCTTATCTGGCGCCCGCAGCTCACAGCCAAAGTGCNAGATTCAACTGAAATCTTTTAAAAAATAAAGAAAAAGTTGATCTGTATCCAAGTTTAAGTGTCCTTTGTTTCCACAATGCTACACTTACACATAATGATGCAAGTACAAATTCCCCACTCGCCGCCCCAGTCATAGCTCCTGTAAAGAAGGTGGCTAGTGGGAGTGGGCATATGAGAGTGATAAACCGCAGGCAGTACTATCATGGTGCTATGCGGGTACAGGGACATTACGGCCGGCGTATTACGGTCAGAGAACACACTACGTCTAGACTAGAGCAGTGTTAATTTCGTCAACGAAAACTATGACGAAAAATGATCGTCAACAACCTTTTTTACATGACTAAGACGAGACGATGACGAGCTAAAAATAGATTCTTGTTAACAAAAATTTGACGAAATGTATATTTTGTTTTCGTTGACGAGACGAGACGGGACTAAGGTGTTAATGGAGGACTATCGGACATTCAAAATGCAGGGTATTTCCCCCCAATTGTCTGTCTTGTCTGTCAAAATGCATCTTACGTTTCTAACTTGCAATATCATTATTTCCGCTCTCTTCACTCCAGAAGAGCGATCTCCCTGTGTCTCTCTGTGTGCGGGGGGCGGGGCCTAACAGACACGCTGCAGCGGCACACAGAGATCTGCCGGGGACGGAGCGTTCAGAAGTATAGAGACACTCTACAAGGCTCGATGTGGACAAAGCTTGTTTGCCTTTAGTGTTTTCGCGTTGCGTTGACACGAGTAGAGTAGTCTGTCCAAACAGCCGGCCAAAAGGCATCATATTCAGTCGGAGAAATGCACAATTTTCGACTTCCTTAACTCGTAGCTCTGTTGCCCCAATTACGAGAAACGTTATCACGTCAGGTGTGCAGAGGTGGGAGAAATACTCTGATCTTGTAGTTAAGTAAAACAATACCATAGTGTAGGAAGAGTTCCTCAAGTAAAAGTATGATCATCAAAATATAGTTAAAGTAGCGACAGTAAAAGTAGTAATTGTGCACAAGCTACCCAGTATACTGCAGGGTAGCTTGTGAATTTACTCCAGGTGGAACTGAGGTCTGATTTAACACTTGATTATATTTCACATCATTCATCCACATCTGTAAAGTAACTAAAGGTATTAAATACATGTAGTGGAGTAGAAGTACACCATTTACCTCTGAACTGTAGTGGCGTAGAAGTACACAGTAGCAAAATATTTAAATACTCCAGTAAAGTACCACAACATT
The DNA here is from genome assembly GCF_000735185.1 of Notothenia coriiceps. Classification (NCBI taxonomy): domain Eukaryota; kingdom Metazoa; phylum Chordata; class Actinopteri; order Perciformes; family Nototheniidae; genus Notothenia; species Notothenia coriiceps. Next base: position 2,145 of record NW_011364450.1, on the reverse strand, counting down.
TTACTCAAGTTCAGTACAATATTTTAACATAATTATATACATTTCATTTATTTCACATTTAAATAAAGCAATTAATTTGGTTAACAATTTGTTAGTTTTTCCCTTTAAAAAATAACAAAAAGTAAATACAAGAATACCGTTAAAGTACCGGATCGATAAGCACTATCGATAAGACTAGTAGTACCGTAGAAAACCTTAACGATACCCATCCCTAGATATTACACAATTAAAGTGTTGAGAGAGTGAAATGTTGCTTTACGAATGTCAACACTTGATGCTGTCACCTTGATTCCAATGTCAGAAACCTGTATTTGCCTAACTGAATTGGTTTAAAGAGAGAAAACATTTTGACTAAAAGTAGACTAAAACGTTTTGAGTTTTCGTCGACTAAAACTAATAACCATTTTCGTCTAAAGACTAAATAAAAAACAGCTGCCAAAATGAACACTGCTTCAAGCGGGTCATGCCAGAGTAAGAGCTGGTGAGTTAGTGCCAAGGCCTTCATGAACTCAACAAGTGCTTTTTCTTTTACTGCTTGAATTTGCTTTTGTAAACTTCTCGAACTGGAATAAGGAATTATAATTAGTTATTTGTTCAGAAATGGTCTGACATAATGAATGAAAGAAAGAAGATGGATCACTCTATAGATCGTCCTGCTGTGGATGGTGTGACTCGAGAGAAGGATAAAGAAAAGCAATGTTCAAAAGAAAGAAGACTAAGATGTGATGTGAAGGAAACAGGGATCAAAGCACGATAACAAGAGAACAGTATCTGAGTAAACGCTCTTCATTGCACTGGAGAGAAAGAGAGTTTTACCTTGACGGTCATCTCGGTGACGAAGATGGCAGTGAAGACGTAGTTGGAAATTGTGAGAAAAACCCGTTCCTGTCAGAGAAGAAGAGAGAAGACTACATCTGAGAGAAACTACAGAAAAAGTGCAGCGGCAAAGAAAGACACATTTATTTAAAGTGGCAGCTCAGGAAGTCCAACGTTCAGAGCTTCGTGCTTCAAAGCCGATTCAGTGTTTATTACGTCAACGAAAACTATGACGAAAAATGTTCGTCAACGACCTTTTTTACAAGGCTAAGAGACGAGCTAAAAATAGATTCTTGATAACGAAAACTATGACGAAATGTATATTTAGTTTTCGTTGACGAGACGGGACGGGACTAAGGTGTTAATGGTGGACTATCGGACAATCAAAAGTGTCCGTCTTGTCTGTCAAAATGCATCTTACGTTTCTAACTTGCAATATCATTATTTCCGCTGTCTTCACTCCAGAAGAGCGATCTCCCTGTGTCTCTCTGTGTGCGGGGGGCGGGGCCTAACAGACACGCTGCAGCGGACACAGAGATCTGCCGGGGACGGAGCGTTCAGAGAGTACAGAGACACATTTTGACTAAAATGTAATTTTTCATCGACTAAAAGTAGACTAAAACTACGAAGGATAGGAATGACTCAAATGTGACTAAAACTAATAACCATTTCGTCTAAAGACTAAATCAAAAACAGCTGCCAAAATTAACACTGAGCCGATTTCATCTGAGTGTTTATGCTATTACATTTAAATTGGATTTATTAAATGTGATTAAATGCCAGATGTGAAAGAGTTGCCTTGCTTTCATTTGATCTGCCGACCCTGTAACACATCTGGTGCTGCTTGATTCCAGGAGCATCGCTTGATGCCAAAATCAAGAGAGAGCTCGGAGCAATGATTGCGAAGCGGCGTTTTTTGAAGTTGGTCTTCAAACAATAAATAGAGAAGATGATTTAATTCTTTTTTTTTTAAATGTATTTTTACAAACTGAATAATTAACCTTAGCATGTTCTCATATCATATGTGCACCTTGAATATGTTACGACTCTGGGTCGTTAGGTCATTTGTGTGTATATTTTTCCCTCCTTCTGTATCTGTGAGTGTGTGAGTGTGTGTGTGTGTGTGTGTGTGTGTGTGAGTGAGTGAGTGAGTGAGCGAGCAGGTGGTGCCCGTTAGCTGACTAGCTTCCCTCGTCAGGCTGATTGGTCCACCTGAGGAGACGGGAGCATTTTTAAGCCGTGCAGTTCCTCGGGGCTCTCTCTCTGACTCAACTTCTCCTACTCCAACGCTGCGCTTGTTAAGATCTTTTGTCCTGTTGTGCTGTGTTC